>NC_057862.1:143766016-144066539 GCF_019393635.1 Dromiciops gliroides
ACTGTCCCTGCCTTTTGAGTTCTTGGAGACACATTATCTTTTTACTTGTACTTCATCCCAAGAAAACAGTTATATTTCTGCCACTCTGGACATGCCAGCAAAGCTGTTTATAAACAAAGGGAAGTTTCCCCGACTAGAAGGAAGTGTATGAGGTTTTTCTTTGGTTCTGTTTTACTATTTGTCATTTCTTCTCCCTGGTTTAATGATAATACCCACCCCTACAATTGTGGAACTTAATTTAGTGGCATTTAACATGCTGTTTGCATCCATTTTGCTTTAAGTTTTCCCTCACGTTTTATTACAACTTTGCAGAATATTGTAAAGATTGATATTTATTGTGTAGCTATTAAAAAGAAATCCTAAATTTTTTCAGAAGAAATTCAAATGAAAATTTTTTAAACACCTACTATGGGACAGAGTTCCTGCCTTCAAAGTATCATTCTCCTGGAATAACAGACCATTTACAAAACAAATAGAAGGGAAATAAAAAGCAATGCAAAATAATTTCAAAAGGGAAAGAACACTAGTCACTTGAGGTCTCTAAAAAGGCCAAGGGAATGAGGGGACATCTAAGCTGTGTTTTGCAGGAAAATAGGGATTCCAACATTGGGAGGTGAAGAGGTCATTCATGCAAGGTATACACTTGAGAAATGAATAAACAAGATATCTTTCTGGTTTACTTAGTAGCACACTAATTAGGTATGTCAGCATTTTGAGGAAATACTGACAAGAATTTTAATTGTATCCTTTGATATGAAATTTCATAATCCTTCAGCCCTTTTTTAGATAAACCACAAAACAAAAAAGTTGCGTGGCAAAGATCATATGTCTATAGGATTCAGCTGAATCGTTTAGGAAATGCTTTCAATTATTTGCATCACGGCATACTTATTGGAAAGACAGACAACTGACTGGCAGAGAATGATGATATCTCCAAAAGTTGGACTAGACAGGATGTCCCAAAAGTCTTAGTTGCATTTAAAGCTACTAAACATTAAATATTAACATAATTGCAAATTTTATTAGAAACATTGTTATAACACATGATATATGACATTTATAAATATAATATATTTATATAAATAATATAGTAGCTTAAACAGAACAAAATTTTTTGGGATTCCCTGTCTTGTTAAGGCTAGAAATTCAGGATTACATTGTGAGGAAGGGCACTGAACTTGGAATCAAAAGACACAGACTCAAATCACAGCTCTAACATTGTGATTGTATATGATCATAGGAAAATCATTTATTTCCATTTTACATAGGATAAAACTGAGGCTTGGAGAGTTATGCTATCTATTTCACAGGGATATTGGGAGAACAGCATTTTGTAATGTCAATGTAAGAGTAATAAAAATTCAAGTTAGCCCCATGGGAGAGATGGGAACATATTAGAAAAACAAATTTGAAGGGAGTAAATATATAAATTAATAACTGCAATATTTTAAAATTTTATATTATTTTAAAAGTTGATAAACATTTATGCTAGATGGTATACATGTGCATGTACATTCTATAGACACATGTGTCTATAGATACATATAGACACACATGCACATATTCATCACATGCATACACATACGCTTACATGTATATATGGATTCTACGCAATTCACAAGATACTTCAATCCTTTTTAAAATCCTCTCTAGAAAAATACCTATTTGTACAAAAATATTTATAGCAGCTCTTTTTGTGGTGGCTAAGAATTGGAAATCAAGGGACTGCCCATCAATTGGGGAATGGCTAAACAAACTGTGGTACATGATGGTGATGGAAAAATATTGTGCTATAGGAAATGACGAGCAGGATGATTTCAGAAAGGCCTGGAAAGACTTGTGTGAACGGATGTATAGTGAAGTGAGCAGAACCAAGAGAACATTGTGCACAGAAACAGCAATATTGTTTGATGAAGAGCTTTGAAAGACTTGACTATTCTCAGCAATACAATGATCCAAGACAATCCCAAAGGACTATTGATTAAACATACTATCCACCTCCAAAGAAAGAACTGATATTGATGGTACACATTGAAGCATGCTATTTTTCACTTTCTTTCCTTTTTTTTCCTTTTAACCAAGTTTTCTTTTACAAAATGGCAAATATGGTAACATTTTACATTTTAAAAAATCCTCTCTAGACAAGACCATTCCTTTAAGCTATTGTCCTATATCTTTCATCTAATATGCAACTGAATTCTCAGGAAAAGGTGATCGTCTTCACTTTCTATCTTCTCACAGTCCACACAATTCTTTGCAATCTGGATTCTGATAGCATCATTCAACTAAAAGCACTCTCTCCAAAGTACCAATGACCTCTTAACTATTGGATCTCAGGGCCTTTTTTTTCAATCCTCCTTCTCTTAACTTCTTTACAGCATTTGACAGTATCCATAACTTTCTTTTAGATACTCTCTCCTTTCTCTTTTGTTATAGTCTCTCTCTCCTCCTCCTCCTCCCTCTCTCAATTCTTCTACCTTCCTGACAGCTTCTTCTCAGTCTCCTTTGTCATAATCTGTATTTTGGCTTTTAACTATAATTGTACTCCAAAGGCTCTGTTCTAGGTCTTTTTCTTTCTCCACATTCTTCTTTTGATGACACTATTAGTACATATGAATTTAATTATCAGCTCTGTAATAGGGATTCTCAGCTCAATCAATTCAACCCTAGTCTCTCTCCTGAGCTCTGGTCATGCATCACAAGCTACCTACTGGACATATTGAGCTGGATGTTTCATAGATATCTCTAACTTAACTGTCTAAATAGAACTTAGTACCTTTTCCCCCAACACCACCCTTCTTGTAGATTGTCCTTCCAATCACTTTGGTTTGCCACCTTATTGTCAATTTCAGCTTCTTACACTTACTTATCCCACATATTCAGTCAGCCTAATCTACCTAGGTCTACTACCCTAGTGCAGACCATTGCCTCTCCTCTTTGCTACTGCAATGTTCTCCTAATTGTTCTCCATCTCAAGTCTCTCCTTACAGCTGCCAAAATGATTTTCCTAAAGTGCAGGTCTGTGCACTACTCAGTAAACTTCAGTGACTCCTTATTAATCATAGGATGAAATATTAACATATTTTTGTATTTAAACTGAACTAGGTATTTCATTTAATATTTTAACTTATTTAACTGTAATATTTAAACTTAGAATTTAGAACATGATCTCATTCCACATTTCTAGCCTTAATACACGTTATTCTCCCTCACACACACTACGGTCCTGCCAAACTGGTCTTCTTACTGTTCCTCATCTGTGCCATTCCATATTTTTCACTATTTCCAAAATGAAGAATATGCTCCCTCCTCATCTCTTCTCCACGAATTTTTCATTTCTTCTAAGGCTCAGCTCAAGGGCCTCCAGCTCACAACCTAGAAATTATCCTCACCTCCTTATTCTATTCCCCCCCATATCCAAACTATTACCAAGGCCTATTGATTTCACCTTTGAAACATCTCTCCTATATACCCCCTTCTCTCCTCTGATGCTGCCCCCACCAGGGGAGGCCCTCATCACCTCACACCTTGACTATTACAATAGCTGCTGATGGGTCTGCCTGCCTCAAGTCTTTCCCTACTCCAATCCATTCTCCATTCAGCCACCAAAGTGATTTAATTAAAGTATAAGTCAGATCATGTCATTGCCCCTCTCAAAAAATTTCAGTCCTGGGGGCACCTAGATAGCACAGTGGATAAAGCACCGGCCCTGGATTCAGGAGTACCTGAGTTCAAATCAGGCCTCAGACACTTGACACTTACTAGCTGTGTGACTCTGGGCAAGTCACTTAACCCCCGTTGCCCCGCAAAAAAAAAAATAATAATAATTTCATTCCTATTGCTTCCAGGATCAAATACAAAATTCTCTTTTTGGTTTTCACAACCCTTTATAACCTAACCCTGTTCTACCTTTGCAGTCTTCTTATACTTTACTCCTGACACATATTCTTCAATTCAGTGACTCTGGTTTCCTGACTTGTTCCATGAAAAAGACACTCCATCTCTTAGCTCTGGACATTTTCTGTCTGTCCTCCATACCCAAAATCCTCTCCCTCCTCCGCTCTGTCTAATGACTTCCCTGGCTTCCTTTAAGTCCCAACTAAAATTTCATCTTTTATAGGAAGTCTTAATTCAAATGCCTTCCCTCTGTGAATTCTTTTCTCTTTATCCTGTACCTAGCTTACTTTGTATAGACTTGTTTGTATGTCGTCCCCCCAACTAAGTATAAGTTCCTTGAAGGCAGGGACCATCTTTTATCTCTTTTT
Organism: Dromiciops gliroides; assembly: GCF_019393635.1. Lineage (NCBI taxonomy): Eukaryota > Metazoa > Chordata > Mammalia > Microbiotheria > Microbiotheriidae > Dromiciops > Dromiciops gliroides. Next base: position 143,770,282 of record NC_057862.1, read on the forward strand.
GTATTCCCAGAGGTTAGCAAGGTGTCTGGAACATGGTAGGCATTTAATAAATATTTATTGATCGACGACTTTATTAATTGAAGTTCCACTTTCTATATTGTCTTCCCTGATAACCCCAGCTGCTAGTGCTTTCCACCCCCAAATTATCTTGTATCTATTTGGTAATATGTATAAATTCATGTCTCCTCTCACCAGATTATAAGCTTCTTATGGACGGAGGCTATTTTACTTTTCTCTTTCTATCTCTAATGCCTAGTTGATTTCAAGGCACATGGCATGACCTAATACAATTTCAATACTATTGCAATAAATAGACTGATGGTGGGGCTGTCTACCTCAAGTCTCTCCCCACTCCAATCCATCCTCCAATCAGCCACCAAACTGATTTTGCTAAAGTACAGGTCCCACCATGGAATCCCCCCATCCCCTACTGAGAAAATTCTGGCATGGCATAAAGCATTAATTTATAATGAATAAATATTGATTGATTGATTCTTTATTAAAAAGAACTAGAGGTAAAAATCACTAGAAAAGGAATGAATGGTGAAGGACCATGTAGGGAGTAAATGGAAAAGAGTTGGTCATAAAATAAGAAACTAAAGAAGAAGGAAAAGGAAGAAATTTAGAAAGATGGTACTATCACTTGAATATTCAAACCATAACTAATGAGTCCTTGAATCAAATATTTCAAGGTCAATGTGTGGGGTTTTAGTTCATAACTGGATCAATTAAAAGGTGATTCAAATAAATTATTACTACCACTAACATCCCTAGATCATTAAAACTGGCTATTGGTTATAACAATATATACATGTAGGAAAAAATTAATTTAGAAGTTTTACATATATACATATATGCATACACACACAAACATACATACACACATAAAGGACAATTTCTATCTCAGAATAAAAATGAAGCAAACAGTGGGGGAAAAAATTACTAGGGAAATAGTGAAACAAAGAAACAATAACCTACCACTGTCTTTCCATTCCTACCCTCAGAGTACAGGAACCATTTCTTAATTAATAGGAACATATCAAGCTCTTCAGTGGAGCAACAAAGAAAGATGATTATGAATATCTTGATATATCTCTCTATAAGGGCTGGAGAAAGTAGCTACCTTGTTCAACCTTTGCATCAATCTTCCCTCTTGCCCTCCTGATATTTTTCTAGTTGTGTCCTCGAAAAGGCAATGCCTTTAATGCTATAAAATTTTGACAAGATTCGAAATTAACCTTTTAGTGAATCTTTCACATTTAATGTGAAACAACAGAACCAGTTGTGATGTGACATTTTTGTAGGTGAACACATCAAAGACAACCATGCCTCAGACTGATCTACCTTAAACACCCAAGGGTATCTAAGTCTGCCAGGTCTCTTTAGACTTGACAGGAGGAAGAAAAGAGAAAGAGGGAGAAAGATCTAAGATCTTCTTCTATGTAAAATGAAGTAATTCCAATTTGCCTTTAATTCAGTCCTTTGCATGTAATTACTCTTATTATATATGTGTACATATGCATAAATATATAGAAAGAAAAACATGTAGAAAGAAAAACAGGATAAAAGGTAAAGGATATTTGTCATTCAAAAATGTATTATGTATGCATATATTCATATATACACACATGCATGTATGTGTATGTATGTATGTATGTATATATATATATATCTCAGGCTCCAGATAATAATAAAGACCTAGGCTAGGGCTCTAATATGGTTAAAAGAAGGATATGTAATTTCTGAGAAATAATAAAGGAAGACTGGTGACTAATTGCTTATGAGAGAGAGAGAGATATGAGGAAGGGAAGAAATGAGGTTTCTAGCCTGGGTGAATGGCTGGTACCATTGATAAAAATTGGGAAGTCAGGACTAGGGATTGATTTTCTAGGAAATGATGATTTAAATTTTTTATTTTTATTTTTTGAGACTGGCTGTAAATATCTTTCCTAGACTAGAAGTATAGTGGTCACTCATGTGCCCAATCCCACCATTCACAGGCATGGAAGTAAGCTTTAACCTGCTCTATTTCAGAGCTAGGACAGTTCACCCCTTCTTAGACATTCTGGTGCCACTCCTCTACCCCAACCGCACTCTTGGGGCCTCATCATATGGATGCAGGACTCACTGTGGACACGCAGTTGACTGTAGCTCAAAACTAAAGCAGCTAGGTGGTACAGTGGATAGAACCATGAGTGTGGAGTCAGAAAGATCCAAGTTCAAGCATTACCTCAGACATTTCCTAACTGTGTGACTCTGTACAAGTTACTTAACTTATTTGAGTTTCCTCATCTGTAAAATGAGGATGACAATAACTCCTCCCTTGTGGGCTTGTTGCAAGGATCAAAGTAGATGATATTTGTAAAGCACTTAGCATAGTGCCTGCCACATAACAGGTACTTCATAAATGTTTATTCCCTTCCCTTTTCCTTCAAGTGACCTACCAGCCTTAGCCTCTCAGTAACAGGAATTAAAGGCATGTTGCACCAAGCCCAAGTGAATTTAATTTTTAATATATGGGATTTGACATATGATTGGTATATCCAAATGGCAATGAATGTCCAGGAGGCAGTTTGAAAAATGCAGCTGGAATTTGGTCAGGGCTGGAGTGATAAATACTCACCTGAGTGAGTCATCAAAATCAAGGTGATAGCTTAAGTCAAGAAAAGAGGTTTAACAAGGATTTGGTTTGTTTATCAGTTGAATGTGAAGTGAGGGGCGTGGTAGAGGGCAGCCCAAGTGTAGATGCAGCTCCACCAGGAGAAGGGGCCCCTAGTCCCCTGCCCCTTTTCCCCACTGGCTGGAAAGGTTGGCCCTGGGAGAGAGGGAACATGGCAACCCCCTGGCTGGCTCCTTCCTGTAGTGGCGGTGGTTGGTGGAAGACCACAAGGTCAGGTTCAGAAAAGGCACTCATCAGGGGAGAAATTATGCCACCCCCACCCCCACTTTAGGAGAAAGCTCTCTTCTCCCTTTCCCCACCAGCTCCCTGGGATTTAAAAATTGAAAACAAAAGCAAACAAACAAACAAACAAAACCTCTTCCCCTTAGTAGTTCTGGTCTGGAAAATAACCAAGTTCTTAGAGAAAGAGAGTATAAAAAAGGTCAGAAAGTCAAGGGCTGAGCTCTGGGGAGCAACTCTAGCAAATGGGTCAAAAAAGAGGGGCTATTTTTCACCATTAAAAACAAAGAAACAAAAAATCCCTGAAGCCAAAAGGTAGGACAGACTAGAAACAACCAAGTTCCCTACCTATGAAATTGCCCATATAAAACGCTGGAAAGATTGTGAACAGCAGTCCCTCTGAGCTACCTGCAGCTTTATCTCAGCTAAAAGATGCTCTCTGCACACTTTACAATGATGTTTACTCAACTATAGATAATGATATTTAATCTTCATTCTTTGAAGGGTAGTTTACTTTATGTTCCTTGTCGACAAAAGTTACTTAAAAGTTCCTATTTGCTACAAGTCCATTGTGTGAGTGATTCTAGATGGTTCTGTGGTAATAAGAGGGGGAGAGAAATCATCCTCACCCCATTCAAAATCTGCATGAGATAAGTTATTGCAGGCTATATTAACAGACCCTTGCCTCCCATCTAAGAATAGGAGGCCTAGGTTTCTTGCAGTTTATGAACTGTAATAAAGAATTCTGTTTCCTAAGACTCTCCACCTGTCCCGTCATTAAACAAGGTAGGAGGGAGACAGGTGATATTGAAAGAAAACATGAACGTGCCCACAAAAGTAGAGGATGAATAGGTCTGAAGCAGTTCACTATTGCTGACAAAGTTATGGAGATCTGTTCATTTTAATTACACATGAAGTCAATTGCTATTAAACATGGAACTTCCAAATGGAAAATAATCTTTCAATTTATTTCAAGATCCTTCAAGTCAAATCAGGAAGCATTTATAAAGTGCCTACTATGTGCCAGGAATCCTGTCAAGTACTGACCTTTAACATAAAGACTATCTCATATATTCAATTCAACAAATGTGTCCTAAACTCCACTGCTCCTTTAGACTCATGCCAAAAATGATGAAATTCCTGCCCTCAAGGATCTTGCATTCTATTTTATGGTCCTTCATTCTCCAAAGGTACCTAACACGGTTACTTATTTACTAAATGTTTTCTAAAGTCGAGTCATCACATACACCCAGATTTCCAAAGTAAATTCTGGAGTGGGGTTTTCTGTTAAATTTCACCAAGTACAACTCCCCAGAATCCCCTAATACCCACGGACTGCCACCATTCATGCCCACATACAGGGACATCGGTGCTGCTGGGAACCTCACTTGGAGAGGATTTTTTCTTCAATGACTCAAAGTATATGCACATGCAACATCTTTGTTTCAGCTCTTGTTTGATTTAAGTCTCTTGGACAAGTCATCTGGTTTGTGTTATACAGAAGTTCCTATTTACTGAAAGGGAACTTCAGAGGCAGGCAGGAAGCATCATTCAGTGCAAGGAATATTGGGTTTAGAGTCCAAAGAACCTAAGTTAGAATACCACCTTTGCCACTGACTTTTTGTGTGATGTTGGTAAACTCACTAAACTTCTCTGGGCCTCGATTTTCTCATCTCTAAAACAGGGGAACTATTTTTTTTTTGCCTTTTTTTTTTTTTTTTGGTGAGGCAATTGGGGTTAAGTGACTTGCCTAGGGTCACACAGCTAGTTAAGTGTTAAGTGTCTGAGGTCGGATTTGAACTCAGGTCCTCCTGACTCCAGGGCCGGTGCTCTATCCACTGAGCCATCCTAGCTGCCCCCAGGGGAACTATTTTAAATGACCTCTAAGGACGTTTCCAGATCCAAATCTCTCTAATCTCCCCCAGCAAATGGTTCACATCCCACAAGAAGACAAGAAATCTGGCACTATTTCCAAGCTGTTTTGGGTTCTGAAGCTCAATTCTCCCAATCAGATTTCATCACAATTGCCTCTTAGAAAGATTGCTTCAGAAGCTCCTTTCCTTATTTGCGGTGGAGGGGGACAATGGTTGTGAAATACCACAGATAGCATCAGATTTTGTGATGCAATGATTATTCTTACTGAACTTTTTTCCTCCTTTTTTCCTATCCTTTGTCATGAGATAGTTCTCAGGGAGGGGAAGGGGAGAGGGATTCATAAGTAAAAGTAGATGACATTGAAGACATCATTAAAAGTTAATTTAGAGAAAAGTAAAGCTCCATCAGAGAGAAATACTCTTTTCTTTTTTTTTAGGTACTTAAAGGAAAAGTTTGAAAACAAAAAGTGAATTTGCTGCCTGCCCCCTAACCTCAGTAATGACAATCTACACAGAAACTGAAAACAGCTGAAGATCACAGTCTGCATGTGATAGCAACAGATATAGAAAGCAATTTCATTAGCTGTGAACACAAAGTAGTTTGGACAGGGAACAGGTAGAGAGGAACAGCCAGAGAGACAGACAAATACACGTGTATTAGCAGGTACTGCCAAGAGAATTGTACTAACCTGCATGTGCACCCTTATCCAGAATACTTGTAAAAATGGCACATTCAAAGGTATCAGTCTAGGGTTTTCTTATACTGGATTATTGCATTTAGAAAAGATTAGAGATACCAGGTCCCTCTTTATTCCCTTGTATAAAACTATGCAATCTCTACTGTTCTGGAGCCATTCCTAGCCAGTCTGTCATCTTGGAAGAATTGTACATCTCCTAGGTACCTAGATGGTACTGTGTAGAGTTCTGGACTTGGTATCAAGAAGACCTCAGTTCAGGGGGCAGCTAGGTGGCTCAGTGGATAAAGCACCGGCCCTGGATTCAGGAGGACCGGAATTCAAATCCGGCCTCAGATACTTGACACTTACTAGCTATGTGACCCTGGCCAAGTCACTTAACCCTCAAAAAAAAAAAAGACCTGAGTTCAAATCTTATCTCAGATACTTACTAACTATGAGACCCTGGGCCAGTCACTTAACCTCTGTCTCATTTTCCCCAGCTGTAAAAGGGGATAATAATATCTACCTTACAGGGTTGTTGTAAGGATTAAATGAGATAGTATTTGTAAATAGATTAATATAGAGCCTTGCACATAGTAAATGTTTACTATGTGCTTGTTCCCTCTCTCTTAATGCATGCCCCTGCCATTTTGGACCTTGCATGTTGTACAGCCTGTCTTAAATCTGGACAAAAGGCATCTATGTGGTTACATCACAGAATGGCACGTCCTCACTGTATCCTTTGTTTGGGTCTCAATAGATTCTAATCATGTAAGTTACCTGAGCTCATGAGCTAGATCCCTCTTCCTTGAATCCTAAATGAAATGGTACAGAGCCACTCTCATTCCATATGCAAGTGGTGTCCCTCTATCGGATTGCTCTTAAGGTGTACATGCACGGTGATTGTTCAGATGGCATAACATCAAAAATAAAGATGGCAGATCTCGTTGGTCTACATTCCAAATGGCTCTTTGCCAACTGAACTGAGGCACAGATGAATGTGGGAACCAAGAGTATACTTACATGCAGATCTTATGCAAATCCAATCTCTGTTTCTGACATTGACATGGATCTCCCTGTGTTCACTATCACCATTCAAGCACATGTTGTCTTATGAATTGTGTGATGAGGCATATGGCAGAGTAGAACATCTCTCTGAACATGGGAAAGATTCCCCATGATTGTGTTTTGAAATCTTAATTCATTACGATAATCCAAAAATGACTGCATTATACAAGATAAGTACATTACAAGCAACAAATATGCATGGCAATGGACAGTTTTTAATAGGACATGTGAAGGGTGGGAATGAATAGTAGTTGTTTGCCCAGATGTATCGATCCACAAAGAGAGGCAGCTCCCCGGAAAATAAATACTGCCCCCCTCAGAGGACAACAATTTAAAATCAATGCCACAATGATACAACATCAATAATGGAACTTCATTTTGATGCAACTGACTCCCCCTACAGAAGATACATTGAATTACATTCATTACTTTAGAACTATGGAAATTACTCTCCTGATGGAAAATGTAGGCTCAATAGAATCTTTTCCCTTTTTGGTCTCTTTGAACAATGCAGTTGAGAAAAGCTGTCATAAACCATTAAAAGAGAATCATTAGGGGCAGCTAGGTGGCAAAGTGGATAGAGCACCAGCCCTGGAGTCAGGAGTACCTGAGTTCAAATCTGGTCTCAGACACTTAACACACACTTACTAGCTGTGTTACCCTGGGCAAGTCACTTAACCCCAATTGCCTCATTTAAAAAAAAAAAGAGAGAGAATCATTAAACCATGAGAAGAATAAAAAAACCAACAACAAACTGCAAAACATTTCAGTCTATGAGCATCTTTATTTATTTTAAAGGGCATGAAAGGGGTGGGAGGAGGGTGGGGATGTTGATAATTTCTTTGTCCAAACAGACATTTTTCCTTTCATACACACTATTTTAAAATTTTGATTCCAAAAGGCTGTTAAGTGACTCCCTTGTGTTTGGATTAAGAGGGGATTTGGACAAGAGCCATACAAGATGGGGAGGTATCTATGTGGTCAGTGAGAATATACTCACAGCTAAACTCACGGAGTCTTTGTCATATAGCCATATTTAAAAACAATAATAGGAAAATAAAACTGCATCTAATTTCTCATATCCTGAAACTGTGCAGTGAGCACTTGTCTAGTTGTACATAGGCACCAGTGTTACTTATAGCCATGAATCACCTGTGTGACCTTGAGCATGTCATCATTTAACTTCCCTGGGCCTCAGTTGTCTCATCTGTAAAATGGGAGAGTTGTACATGCTGGCCTCTGATTTCTATACCCATAATCCTAAAGTACTAGAACATTCTCAGTGTGTCACCTCTCTAACCACCATGACCCCTTGCAGTTCCTTTCCTATTTATTTGTATGATAGGGGATGGGGGTGGGGTGTGGGGAGGGAATAGGGGCTTATAGGGAATAGGGGGAATAGGTGATAGAAGGGCCTTTAAAATTATCTCCTTCATTTTAGAGATAAGGAAATCAGGACCCAAAGAGGTTGACACACTCAAGATCAAACAGCTAGCTAGTGGCAGAGCCAGAACCACCAACCAGGTTTCCTTCCAATGAAGTGCTCTTTCCAACATGGTAGAGGATCTTCTATGGCAAATTCATAAGATTCAGTTATTTTAGAAAGTAATCAAAATGAGAGTCTCCCATATGAAACATGGCAGGAATTAACGCGTTGAATCAAGGGTGAAGCTGTGGTCTCTCAGGTATCAAATGAGCTCATATTTATGAAGTGCTTAGCACAGTGCCTGGCATTTGGTAGGAGCCTGATAAATGATTGTTCCTTCCCCATCCGTAACCCCCACCCCCAAATATCTAGAATGACAGCAGTATGATAAGCTTTTTAAAAGAGAAAAGCAAAGAGAACTTTGGGGACCTATGATTTCACTGGTATTGGGAATTCCCAGTAAAGAAATCCCATCCACTAAGGTTATTCTCCACTTGTACTGTCATACCACCTGAGAAAATCCTAGGACATTGATAGGTTAAGTGACTTGGCCAATGTCACAAACCTAGTATGAGTCTGAAGCAGGACTTAAAGAAGGGAAACTTTCAAATAGAAAAGAATTGGGATATCTGTTAACACAGAAAATCACAAATTAACATCATCTATGTTGCATTATATTTTAAAATTTATTTTGTTAAACATTTCTCAATTATAGTTTAATCTGGTTTAGATTATACTAGGGAGTTTCCCAAGCTGCTTAGCAACCTTTTGATGAGTGACAGCATAAAGAGAGTTCATCTTAGAGTCAAAAAGACCTGGGAACAAATATAACAATGCATAAAACTTTTTAAGTTAACTTGGTTTTAAAATGATAGGCAAGTCTAACTAACTAGCTCCAATGCACTCATGGAAGCCAATTTTCTTTGAAGTTAGAAGAAAAATTAGGCAGCATGAAAATACTTAAAAATAAGGAGTAGTAAGTCAGAGTGGAAAGATCACTTACCTAGAACCCAAGAAACCCAGGCTCTTATCGAGATTTTCCTAAAGGTCAGACCACATCTGACTTATTAGGCTCAATTCTTGGACCCACATTTTAAGAGGGACATTGACAACGTGGCATGCATCCAGAAAAGGATGACTGTGAAGATATGTGGGCTTAAAACCATGCCATATGAGGAGTAGTGGAAGGAACTAAGCTCATCTTGCATGGAGAAAAGAAGCTTTATAGAGGACGTGATGGTTGTCTTCAAATATTTTTAAAGCTGTCATCTGGTAAAGGGATTAAAATTGTTTAGTGTAGCTCCAACAGCTTTTGATTCAAGATGAGGAAGAAATCGCCATTAGAGACATCCATAAATGTTATAGGCTGAGTGAATTCCTTCTTACCTCAAGAAGTGGCTATATGAACACTGAGGCAGTGGATAATGGAAAGAGCACTGGGCTTGGAGTCAGGAAGACCAGAGTTCACATCCTGCCTTAGATACTAACAACTTATATGACCCTTTGTAAGACACTTAACTTCCTCAACCTTAGTTTCTTCATCTGTAAAATGGGGGGATCACCTTGATAACTGTTCTGGATCTTAATCCATGATTCTGTTACTGACAGGGGGATTTCGAACAGATGACTTCTAAGATATTACAACTCAGAAGCTACTTTTGTTTATTTTAAAGGGGAATAGATGATTCTTTTGTATAAATGTATATTTTTTCTTGTGATAAAAAATGAATGGATATGGCATCCATTCATTTATCTATTGTCTTGAATTTATATGAATTTTCAACTGGTACCATCTCTTGGGAGTAGTGAATTCCCTAAATTTACCTCCCACTGTGTAGTGTCCTACTTCCTTTTATTTGCATTAAACATACCTCTTTCAAACTTCAAGAAGCATGTAGCTATGGTATTCCAGGATTTGGTGAACAAATTGAAGTTGATCCTTGGTATACCTTTCACAAAGCAGCATGGTTTAGTGGAAAGAGCCTGGATTAAGGACATGGGTTTGAATCCCAGCCCTGCTCTTCCCCGACTGTGACTGTGGGCAAATCGTTTAACTTCACTGGGCCTCAGCTGGATTTATGTGTCCTCATCATGAATTTTTAAAATGAGTACACCTAGAAGGTAAGTTCTGTCTTGGAAGAGGCATTTTAATGTTCATCCATTTTTTATGTCTATGAGTAACAAAGACTCAAAGAATGACTTCTTGTTTCTGTATAGTCCTTTAAACAAAATTCCTTCTTTGTTTGTAATTGCCCGATTTTTATTAGTTTTGCTAACCCCAATTTGCTACACTCAACCCACCGGACCAGTGGTTTCATTCAGGCCTCTTAATCCCTGTTTATGTCCTGATGGTCTGTTAAGGCAGCTATGCAGAACTATAGAATTGAAAGAGATCTTGGTAGTTATCGTTTGATAGATAAGAAATAGAAGACCAGAGAGGTTGTGATGTTCCCAACTACAATAGGCAGTAGCAAAGCCAGGCTAGTATACGGGTCTCCTGGATTAATGTTCTTTCTGCTATACTAATAGCTTGATTAGCCTGAGAAGTGGTTTCCATCTCCAAGGAGGGTGTGAGATTGTTTGCTTTAGGGACATGAAACAATGACTCCAGTATTTCATTCTTGATACAGAAGCAAAATCTCCGGCTTTCTTAGAGGCATGTTTCCTAGCCAGCCAGATGTAAGCCACGTTGCCTGTGTTCTGGCCTCTTCTTCCTTTCAACCGGAATTCAGACTCTTGCCTCTGGGATCCTGGGCTTTAATTAGTGACTTTTCATCTAGTCCTGCTCATTCTCATCCAATTCTCAACTATTGCCAAGCCACGATGCCACCTTTTCGACCCCTATATGTGTTATCTTCATTATTAGAATATAAGCTTCAGGAGGGTAGGAACTATCTTTCCCATGCCCAGTGTACATAGCAAGTGCTTAATAAATGCATTTTCATCTATCCACCCACCCATCCATCCATCTATCCAGCCATCCATCCATAGGTGTGAGAGAAAAGCAGCTGTTCATATCTCTATTTCTCTCCATGGGCTCTCACTGTCCTGTGTTTGGGAAGCTGAATTACTTCTGGCCCCGAGCTATTTAATACCACTGTAGAACTGCAGTGTGACCTTCTCTCCCTTCCCATACTCTCTACCCTATCTTCAAACCCTCAAAAAATTATAAAAATTACTCAGCCATATAAAGTGTAGAGAATTAGCACCCAATTGCCATCAAAATACAATTTGAGTTTCAGAATTGTTCGGGAATCTAGAGCACTGTAGTAGATGCGCCACACAGTACCATCATAATATTGGTGATGACTGGGGCACTCAATGACCCAAGTTTGGGAAAATCTTTCAGTTCTCAGTATCACTGCTTTCTACTATTAAAGGGATGCTTCCTAGGTCCGAAGCTAAGCCACCATCCAACTTACCAGGATGTGCTACAAAATCCTCTGAGTTTTTTGCAAGAAATGTGCTTTTAGGGAATGAGGGATCAGGTGGTGGTGAAACCAAGTTAGGGAAAAAGGAAAATATTCTATGGACCTGGATCAACAGCAATAGAATAGAAGCTCACATAGGTCATCTTAGCAAGGCAGGAGAGTGAGGCATTGTGCCTCAGATCAGCAAAGAAGGAATTGTGTTGTTCCACTGTTTCGGTCTCATCCAACTCTTTGTCACCTTGTTTAGAGTTTTTTGGAAAAGATACTGGAATGGTTTGCCATTTCCTTCTCCGGCTCATTTTACAGATGAGAAAAATGAGGCAAATGGGGTTGAGTGACTTACCCAGGGTCATACAGTTAGTAAGTATCTAAGGCTATATTTGAACTCAGTTCTTCCTGACTCCAGGCCAGGCCCTCTATCTACAGTATCACATACCTGCCCAAAGGAGGAATACTGAAGGATTATTCTGGATAGCCTATGAGTTGCTTTTGAGGCTCAATGGCCTGGGTAGAGTCCAAGTATATTTCATACACTTAAATTGCTTCTCTCTGACCAGAAATCCCACCAAAATATAGGTAATTTCTTTCAATCACTTGCATATTACCTTCTTTAAGGTGGTTTTCCTCTTTGCTTAAGGAGTATTACAGTGGAAATCCAGTGGGGGTGAACTCCATGTTTTATTTGGTTGTCATGGAAAGAAATGTTTTGGGCTTTTTTTTCCCCTTGTTGTTATTACTTACCTCTACATTTTTACTCACTCTGTGTTTTTAGCTGCAGGGATTTCTCATCTGTTTATAGGATTCATAGCCCACCTGAAGGCGTTTTACTCAGGAATCATCTAAACTAAAAATACAACCTGAGTTGAGACTACATTTCTACCCACAAATAACAGTGTTTAACTATTTGAGGGTAAAAGATGCCATGGTGACAGACACCATAGGAAGCCCTAAATGCCCTTGGTGTTTGCAACATATGTCTATGGACTGGTCATGGTGACAATTAAAAACCACAAACATATGGACTTGTTTAAAGATTTTAAGGATTCACTAAGAAATTGGCAACATTCAAAAAATTATACAGCTTCACCAGAAGCCATTTCTGGGGCAGATGGTGGACAGCTGAGTAGCACAGGCACTGTAGAACCATGCAGCTATGGGGGGACTGGGCAGAAAGAGATTGGAAGAAGAGAAGGAAGATGTGAAGGAAGTGGAAGAAGAGGAGGAATGTTAAGGAAACAAACATTTCTTCCCTCTTTCAAAGAGTACAAGGGAAAGAAAGAAGGAAGGAAGGAAGGAAGGAAGGAAGGAAGGAAGGAAGGAAGGAAGGAAGGAAGGAAGGAAGGAAGGAAGGAAGGAAGGAAGGAAGGAAGGAAGGAAGGAAGGAAGGGAGAAAAAGAGGGAGGGAGGAAAGAAGGACATTTATTAAATTACTACTGTGTGTCAAACTCTCTGAAGTCCTTTCCAAGTATTATTTCATTTGATCCTCACAACAACCTGGAAGGTAGATGTTTTTAACATCCCTGTTTTTCAGATGAGGAAAATGAGGCAGACCAAGGTTAAGTGACTTGCCCAGGGTCACACACCTAGTACAAGTGTCTGTGGCTGGATTTCAAAGGCTAGGCCTAGTTCTGTACTCGCAAGCAAGTCACCACCATCCTACTGACCCTCTATTTCAGTGTCAGAGCCTCCTAACTTATCTTATTGTTTCTACTATCTTCCCTTTCTGATCTATCCTTTATACTGATGCCAGATGGATTTTTACATGCATAGACCTGATCATACCATTCCTCAATTCAAACACCCTCAATCGTTCCTTCATTCTCTGTAGAATAAATTCCAAATAAGATGGCATTCAAAGCACCCCAGAAAACTGGAACCTCCAAACATTTCTAGCCTTCCCCAACACTATTCCTCTCTACATGTGCTAGGCACTAGCCTAAATGGACCATTCATTGACCCTGGTACATATGCAGGACTCCCTGATTCCAAATCTGTTCCTAACTCTCCCTATTCCTGGAATGCTCTCCCCCCTGCTACAAATCTGTCCTTTAAAATGCTACCTATCCTGGGGCAGCTAGGTGGCGCAGTGGATAGCGCACCAGCCCTGGAGTCAGGAGTACCTGAGTTCAAATCCGGCCTCAGACACTTTACACACTTACTAGCTGTGTGACCTTGGGCAAGTCACTTAACCCCAATTACCTCACTAAAAAAAAAATGGTACCTATCCTTCAAGATGCAGTTAAATGCCAACTTGTCCAAAATATCTTCCTTGTCTTTTCCAATTCTCCCCATAAAGAAATAATACCTTTCCTTTGAACTAGCATAGGACGCTATGCCTGTTGCATGCCCTAATTACATTCTAATCTGCTCACATAGCTATTTTATATTTATAATTGTAACGATTGGAATGACGCCACCTGCTGGATACTTACTGTAGAAGAGTTCTGCCCATGAAGCGAAGGTCTTTGAGGGCAAGACCAGGAGTCTTTTCTTTGGCGGGAGGAAGTGACGCGGACTAGTGGGAGGAGGAAGGAAGAGACTGGCGCTGACTCTGGGGCTCTTTCCTTTGGACTCTGGTGGAGAGTGGAGCTAGAAATGTGCTCTCCCTTTAATAGATAGGAATCTAGGCCTTTCTCTCTCTTTACCAAAATTCTTATTCTCCTTAATAAATGCTTAAAAGTCTAACTCTTGCTAAAGCTTATAATTTATTGGTGACCACTCATTAAATATTTTAGACAGTTTAGCTAGAATTTTAGCCCTTAACAGAATATAGTATTGTATATTTGTATATATCATATCCTTCTTCCCAGCCTGTGGGTTTCATGAGCTCAAGGGCCATGTCTTGTTTTTATTTTTCCCAGCAGCTGACACTTAACATATTAAGTGTGAAATAAATGGCAACTGAATGAACGGGATTGGATGAATGAAAGGCCAATCAGGGCCAAATATGTCCAGGTCTCTCTATACTTTACACACACACACACACACACACACACACACACACTTTAATTGTTTTGCTCCTGAAGCTACAACCTTAAATTGCATCTTCCTTTTACAGACAAATTCCTAGAAAAATTCATCTGCTCTCTCTGCCTCCACTTTTTTACCTCCCACTCATTTTTCAACCCTTTTGAGAACAACTGAACCCTTTCTCAAACTAACTTTTGACCCACCACTAACTGAAAGTACTGTCGCCAAGGTTACCAGTGATCTCTTAACTGCTAAATGTGATGGTCTTTAATCAGTCCCCATCCTACTTAATCTCTCTTTGACACTGTAATCCACTTCCCCAACCCCCTACTCCTGGATCCTTTCCCCTCCATTGGCTTCTATAATCAATCAACAAGCATTCAAGTGCTTCCTAAAATCCCGGACTGTTGAGCTAAGCACTAGAGAAACAAAGAAAAAGCAAAAACAATCCCTGCCCTCAAGGAGTTTACATTCTAATGAGGGAGACAACAAAGATATTGTGTATAAGATTACATGTACGATAGATAGAAAGTAACCTAAAAGAGGAAGGCACTAACAGCTGGGGAAATTGGGGGTGGAATTTGACCTGAGTCTAGAAAAAAGCCAGGGACTCTAAGAGCTGAGGAGGAAGAACATTGTAGGCATGGGGGACCTGCCCACAGTTCGACATGGAGATTGGAAATGGATTGTCATTTGTGAGTCCATTATGGCTGGACCAAAATACTCTTTTCACCCTTCAGGTTCTACTCCTATCTGTGTGATCACCTTCTCTCAGACTTTTTTGCTAGATCATAGACGTGTGATCTAGAGATGGAATAGACTTTAAAGGTCACAGAGTCCAATTCCCTTATTTCATAGATAAGGAAACTGAGGCACAGAGAGGTTGTCCATGGTCACACAGCTAGCAAAGGTCCTCCACCTCCTACCCCTAATAGGGCTGGAAATACATTTCTTTCTTTTTTTTTTTTTTTTAGTGAGGTAATTGGGGTTAAGTGACTTGCCCAGGGTCACACAGCTAGTAAGTGTTAAGTGTCTGAGGCCAGATTTGAACTCAGGTACTCCTGACTCCAGGGCTGGTGCTCTATCCACTGCGCCACCTAGCTGCCCCTGGAAATACATTTCTTACTCAGCTTGGTCTCTTGTAGTTTTTTGAATGACTTAGGCCATATGTGATCTACAAGGAGACTTCCTGGTTTTGTTTTCCAGTTATTAGTACTTTTTCCCTTCTCAAATAAGTTTGCAATTATGTATCTATAAACTTGTTGTATCTCTTTAATAAAATGTCAACTCTGAAGGGCAGAGACAGTTTCATTTCTGTCTTGATAGCCCCAATGCCTTGCACACTGCCATGAATCTAACTGTTGGTTGAACTGAGTTGTTTTCTATTAAGTCTCTGACATAGACACAAAGGGATGACTGAGGGAAGAATTGTTGTTACCTTAAGTGGTTAATAATGTCTCCTTTCCCCAGTTATCCTTCCTTGCCTTTAATAAGCCATTACAGATATAACATCCATTCATTTATCTAAACCCTTAAACTTATTTTAATTTTTAGCTGGTACCATCTCTTGGGGGTAGACAGTTCCCTAAGTTTACTTCCCACTGTGTAATGTCCTACTTCCTTTTACTTGTACTAAATATACCTCTTTCAAACTTTAAAAAGTACCTAGTTCTAGTATTCCAGGATTTGGTGAACAAGTGCAGGTTCACCCTAGCCATACCCTTTGTGCTTTCATAGAGTTTGATCCCAGCTTCTTTCATCTTTCATCTTTCCAGATCGAAAAGTTCTAATTATTTTGATTTGCCCTCAATAGGGTTACTCCACCAACCCCTTGATCATTTTGTTGTCTTTATTGGAAACTTTAAGTATCATTATGGCTTTTCTGAAAGACAGTAACCAGGACTGTGCACAGTATCACATATGCAGATAGCTCATGGGCATAGGACAAAACATTGGGAGTCAGGGGAAAAATAAATAGGTTCAAACCCCACCTCTGACATTTACTAAGTATATGACCCATGGCTAAGTGATTTCGTCCCAGTTTTCATATTACAGATGAAGGTTGTTATGAGGAACAAGTGAGATAACAGACTGTAGCCTCTTAACCACCCTTTCTTACTGCCCCTCCTCCATCCCTCTCCCAGTGTCAGAGTGAAGACACTGAAGGCCTAACTGATGAAGAGTCCAGATACTAATCATATAACCCCCTGGAAGATATAGTTTGCAGTAACAGCAAAAAAAATTATGCCACATATTATCCTAAAGAATATGGGACTGGATAGCAGGGAACTTTGCAGCAACATGGGGCTGAGAGTGGGGGAGCATATGGAGCAGCAGATGCAAGAGAGATGGTGCTGGTCAAGAGGTAACAGTGACAGAAGGGTAGCAGGATGGTGTGGAGGGCATAATACACCCAGAAATCTCACCCACTGGTGGAAGTAGCAGCAATAATAAAATAGAGAGGTACATCTCAGAAACTCGGTAAATGCTCCCCAGCCAAGAAGTCCAGGCAGTGGGGAGAGTGACCTCGATCTAAATCCACTTT
Organism: Dromiciops gliroides; assembly: GCF_019393635.1. NCBI lineage: Eukaryota > Metazoa > Chordata > Mammalia > Microbiotheria > Microbiotheriidae > Dromiciops > Dromiciops gliroides. The sequence goes on from NC_057862.1 coordinate 143,787,172, forward strand.
CTCTTCCACTCTCCCTACCTCCTCCTCCCATTGAGACTAAGCTGGGGGGAAAAAGTATCCTACTTTCCTATCCCCCATTGCTGCTGGTGGTTTGTAAGCCTGATTCGCTTTCTCTTTTATAAATAAGCTTGCTCCCCTTGCCAGGAACATTTAGTTACTTGCCCTTAGATTGTACAATGGAACAAGGCCCTGAGGGGTTTTCTTTATCTCTGGAGAGTACTATCTAAAACTTCCCCTTCCACCAGGAGGGGCTATTCTCATGCACCAGGAATGATTCTAAAACTCTTCCAACAAGTAGAACTGGAAAACTTGAACTTGGAATTCACTTAGATTTCTCCTAGAACAAGAAGCTGTTGTGAGTGCTGATGTAACACGTTTGCCAGAGGCTAGGGCAACGCCTCCTTTTCTGGCCTGGGAGCCAGGATGCCAGTAAGGGCCAGGGACGAAGGGAGGGAGAGCTAGAAAGGACAGGAGGTATGAACCTTACCTCACCACAAACACAGTAAGTGGAAATGGGAGTGGTCTGTGAGGATTGTGATCCCACCCCTACAAGTTGGGAGGGGAGGGCAGGGAGAGCACAAGCCTCCTCCTGTTCCACAGTGGTTGAGTTTAAGCACATTTAATGGTTCCAGTTGGTAAAGTGCTCTGTAAACCCTAGAGTTTACATCAACATTAGCTACTGGTATCATTATTTCTATAAGGATAGGATAATATTTTGGTTTTGTTTCTAATACCCTTTCCAATCATGCTTAGCATTTTGTTGGCTCCTTGCTTGCAGCAGTATATTGGGGTCACAAAACAATAGACCACAATGATACCATTTCTCTCTTGGCACTTAACTAACAATAAAGTTTACCTGCCTTTTACCTACACTCAAAAGATCTTCCCACAATTTATGTCCTCCAGCGATTACTGGGAATTTCTGATTCGTAGATTGTTAGATATAGACTAATCTATTAATTCCCTAGAAAGACCTTAGAGGTCAACTAGTAGTGACATATGCAAACTTGGAGATTTCACTGTGCATACTCTCTAAATCCTTTATGCAAATGTTAAATTGAACAAGTCCCAACACCAGTCCTTGTAGGGTTCTGATGTTCATACTTCTCCACCCAGTGAAATATTTAATTGCCGTACCCTTTTGATTTTTGACTCTATATCATCTGCCTAGCCACGATAACATTTCTTATAAGTTGGGTTTTCTATTGGGTAGCATCCTATTCCCCTCCTGGCCATGTTTCTGGCTCCCAGACTTCCAAACCATGCTTTCTCATCCTGGAACTTTCCTCAGCACCTAAGGGCTCCTGCCTCTGAAATACCCAACCATTTGTGTGGTCTTCTCAGCTTAAAATATACCCTCTGTAAGGTCTATCCCCTTCTTCCACTGGTGAGTTCTTCCTAGAGCCTCCAGTTTGTGGAATGGCCCAATCTAGCCTTCATTCCACTCCTGGACCTGTTCCTGGCCACTAGACTTCTAAACCATGCTTATCTTTTGGCACTTTCCATAGAACCTGGGGAGTCTGCTTGTCCTGGAATATCCAACTACCTTCTTCCTCCCTCCTCCCATGTGTTATCTTCCCTCATTAGAATCCCAGTATTTAGCACAGTGTCTGGCACATAATAAGTGCTATATATATATATATATATATATATATATATATATACATGTGTGTGTGTGTATATATATATAATATGGTTTTTTTGGTGGGGCAATGGGGGTTAAGTGACTTGCCCAGGGTCACACAGCTAGTAAGTGTCAAGTGTCTGAGGCCGGTTTTTAACTCAGGTCCTTCTGAATCCAGGGCCGGTGCTCTATCCACTGCGTCACCTAGCTGCCCCATAAGTGCTTAATAAATATTTCTTTTCCTTTTCCCTCCCTCCTCCCTCCTCCCTCCTTCCTTCCTTTCTTCCTTCCTTCCTTCCTTCCAACACAGGGGTTGGGACTATTAAAGTTTAAACCAGCCAAGCTAGCTATCAGGATGGAGGCACCTAAGTAAGGGAAGATTAAATTCTATGGCAAGAAAGTCAGTTGGGCATGGCTACTACCTGAGCTAGGAGAGATAATTCCATAAGTGTGAACTATCATTCCAAAAGAAAATTCTCCCTGACTCTCAGGAATCTTTCCCCCACCCCACCCTCAAAGGGAACTTTCCATAGTTAGGTGGTCACCCCATCTGTCTCCCTACCATCCATCCTCTATAAAATCTTTGGCCTTTCTTCTGTTTGAGGAGCAAAATGTCTCTAAGATATCTCCTACCCTCCAGGGAAGCTTAGACTTCCTTCTTCATTGCTTTCTCTAGTGTCCAAGTAAAAGACTATTTTATTCTAATTGGATTGTGTGTGAAAGTGTAATTCTTTAAAGAGGAATACCTAAGAACCCTACCACCTATTTCCCCATGACCTTCCCTCCCTTCCTCCCTCCCTCCCTCCCTCCCTCCCTTCCTTCCTTCCTTCCTTCCTTCCTTCCTTCCTTCCTTCCTTCCTTCCTTCCTTCCTTCCTTCCTTCCTTCCTTCCTTCCTTCCCTCATTAAATCTACCACACTAGTCATTTACACTGCTCAAAATTTTCAAATATTTGCTTAAATGGCTGCTTCATTTTGCCTACATATAGTAATTCAGTTGCCTTGGGGGTCTGCATCTATGACAGTATATTAAAACTGAAGGTGAGACTATCATCAGCAAGTTTGAAGCTAACTACAAGTCAATAAGGACCCAATCTATCAAACAAACATTTATTAAGTGCCTAGCATGTGCCAGGCACTGTGCTACACATGGGGGATAAAAAAGGAGGCAAAAGATAGTTCTTGATCTCAAGGAGCTTAACAATCTAATAATGAATCTGAGAAGGGTGGGATTTCTTTGCCTGGCACAGAATTAGGCTGTGGGTTGGTCCCACATTCATCCAGTACTTCTCTCTGTTTTGTTTAACCTAGAAAAGAGAAGAGATGAAACATGGTATATATCTAACAGCTGTCTTTAAGCATTTGAAGGGCTGGGGTATGGAAGAGGAATTAGGATTTCCCTTTGGCCCCAGAAGGTAGAACTAAGAGCAACAATTGGTAAAAATTACAGAGAAACAAATTTAGGCTAGATGAAAGGAAAATCTTCCTAATGGTTATTTGCTACCAAAAAATTATATGACGTGCTTTAGGTGGCAAAGGGTTCCCAGATCATTGGACATCTTCAAACAAATGCACTTAAGAAATGCTAGTTGACTGACTGATGGACGTAACCATTTTTTTTCAGGCACAGGTTGGATAAATAGGCCTCTTAGATCCCTTCTAACGATGACATTCTGTGATTCAGTCATAAAAGGGCAACAGCCATGACACACACAAAGGGGTCAAAATGATTCTTGCATCAGTTGGGTGAGAGGGTGAAACGTGTTCTTAAACCACAAAAAGAAATTAATCTCTGATAAGGAAAACCACTGAAAGCAATTTAGGCTTGGTTCCCTGGGCAGAGCATAAATGCTTAATATACTGTACATAACTCATTGTCTATAGTCTTGCAGCCCCACCCCCCATTGATATGTCTCTCTAGCAGCAGTATTGACACCAAAATCTCTACTTCCATCTCAGAGAGTTTCATTGATGAGTATAGTGAGAATGGCCAAGTGATGAATGAAGATAATGGCATGTGCTGTCTGTTACAATCTTGTCTTAGTACAACTTCAGTATTTTCAAGAAAAGGTTAATCATACAACTTGAAAACTGAACAGTCGCTGATTCCAAGCACTTGTATAAGACCCAAATTTGTTGCTGCATATCCTTAAACAAACAAACTAGGTAATTGCCAAGAACAAAAAGGAATGGAAAAGTATTATTCATTTAGAAGACTTCAACATCAAAAGGGGGGAAAAAAAGAAAACTTTTCCAAAATAACACACTAGAAGAAACACAACATACAGGGACCTGTGCCTCCCCAGAGGAGAAAAAAGCAAAAAAGAAAATTAAAAAAGATAACAAATGAGTTTAGCAGAGTCACAATGAGAGAGAGCAGACAAGAATAAAGGGAAAGGATGTAGCGTCCAGGGAGGGAGGAAGGGGCCAGTGGAAACAGCTGGAATTGTTCAGCTGTGTCAACATTCGGCTGTTTCACAGATTGACTAGCAAAGTGTCATCTGAAACCAATTACATTCCCAAAACCCCACGGACCCAGTTCATAACATTGATTAATCCACATTGTGAAAAAGTCCCCAAGCAAAACTGGAACAGCTGTCAGCCCTTGGAGCTCAAAAGCAGCGTTTGCTTAAAAAAAAAAAAATTATCTTCTAGCAATTTTAGTGATTTTTTTTCACACAAAAACATATACCTTTTGTAACAGTAGAGAGCTTTTAAAACAACTCCATAATCCATTTTAATAGCCCTCATCTCTGGTTTAGACCCAGTAACTTTCCTTAGAAAAGCACTGTTCAAGTTTGTAATAGACCAACATTCATTCTGAACACCTGCCTCAAAGTCAGTATTATCCTGAAGATGTCTTTCTCTTTCCTGCCTCATGGGACCAATACCATTTACTCAATCAGGGAAGAAAACAATTTTCCCCTTTATCATTTCAAATGCATTAAACTTTGTCTTTTGGGTACATCAAAATATTCACTTTAATTCAAAAAAGCATTTATTAAGGACTTCCTAAGCCTAAAGTGCTGGGACAGCAAAGACAAAAAGAATTGTTTCTGCCTTCAGGCAGCTTATACTCTCTGGCAGGGATACAATATGAGCAGAGCTAGGTAAATGCAAAGAATCCATACAATGTAAATACAAAGTACTGGTGTAGGGGAGGGAGTGGGGAGAAGAAAACTAACCACTTGGGCAAGGCCTTGTATAGCAGGTGGCATCTGAAATGAACGTTGAATGAAATTAGGAATTAAAAGAAGCAGAGGTGAGGAGGAAGAATTTTTCAATAAAAATAAAATAAAAATAAAATGTAAACAAAAATAATAATAACACTATGTATATAGAACTAACAAATGCACTCAGCCCTTTACAATTACTATCTCATTTTAATCCTGTTATGGGGTTGGGAATTTGGGACTATTAAAGTTTAAACTGGCCAGCTAAGCTAAAGGACAGACACACCTTGAGAAGCAAGGGAGATAAGCTTATTAGGTGTGGCTGCTGCCTGAATGGCATCCAGGGGGCAGAGATAGCTCCAACAACCTCCAACAACCCGACTTCTCCCAACCCACCCCCAATAAGGGCTCAGGTGATCACCCCATCTGCCTTCTATAAAAGCTTTTGCCTTTTTCCTGTTTGAGGAGATAGGTATTTCAGAGAATCATGTCTCTGGAACCATCTCCCCTCATGAGAAGTCCAACTTCTCTCTTGTTCTCCTTTGTCTAGCACCTAAATAAAAGATTATTTTATTCTAATTGGATTTGTGTGGGAGAGGATGTAATTTTTTTCCATATAAATATTTTATTATTTTCCAGTTATATTTAGAGATAGTTTTCAACATTTGTTTTTTATAAGATTTCTAGTTGTGTAATTTAAGATTCTAAATGTGGATTCTAATCTGTTCCCCCAGTTTTGGGGGAAACTGACTAAAATCACTGATAAAACGAGTTTAGGTTTTTAAGGGTTTATTGGAAAATAGAAAGAAAAAGATTGAGAACAGAATTCCAACAGCCTGGCATTCCTATCTTTCCTCAAATTTCCTGTGAAGTCCTCTGCCACCACCACCACCAAGTCAGGAACCCAAAAACGCCAGAGCTCTCCACACAGGCTCCCTCTCCTCCTTCCTGTCTCCTCCAAGAAAATAGGAGGCTCCTCAAGTTGATTGGCTGGTAGCCTTGATAGACAGCACCCATGACCAAACGTCATTTCCTGATGCCAAGGAAAAGCCACAATGCCTCTGAGGCATTTTCCTCATGGTGGAGTTTTCCCACAGCAAGTCTCCAGTAGGTGGCATCATTCTAATCATTACAGTCCCCCCTTTTGTTCCTCAAGAAACAAAATGTTTCCTTGACGGAACATAGTTTCAAATTTTTCTACCTCCCTCCCCACTCCTCAAGTCAGAAAGTAACCTGATATAGGCTATGTGTGTACAATCACATTAAACATATTTCTGCATTAGTCAGGTTATAAGAGAAGAATTAGCGCAAAAAGGAAAAACCTCAAAAAAGAAAAACAACAACAAAAAACAATAGAAATAGTATGGTTCGATCTGCATCTAGATTCCACAGTTCTTTTTTTTTTTTTTCTGGATTTGGAGAACATTTTCCATCGTGAGTCCTTTGGAACTATCTTAGACCATTGTATTGCTGAGAAGAATCAAGTCTATCACAGGTAATCAACACACAATGTTGTTGATACTGTATATAATAGTCTCCTGGTTCTGCTCATCTCACTCAGCATCAGTTCATGCAAGTGCTTCCAGGTTTCTCTGAAATCTTCCTGCTCATCATTTCTTACAGCACAATAGTATTCCATTACATTCATATACCACAACTTGTTTAGCCATTCCCCAATTGATGGGCAACCCCTCAATTTTCAATTCCTTGCCACCACAAAAAGAGCAGCTATAAATATTTTTGGACATGTGAGTCCTTTTCCCTTTTCCATGATCCCCCTGGGAAAAAGACCTAATAGTGGTATTGCTGGGTCAAAGGGTATGCACAGCTTTATAGCCCTTTGGGCATAGTTCCAAACTGCTCTCCAGAATGGTTGGATCATTTCATAGCTTCACCAATAATGCATTAGTGTTCCAATTTTTCCACAACTTTGAGGATGTAATTCTTTAAAGAGGAATACCTAAGAATCCCCACCACCACCCATTTCCCTCATGACAATCCTTACAACCCTGGGAGGTAGGGGCTATTATTTTTTCCCATTAAACAGATTAGAAAACTGAGGTAACCAGGGGTTAAATGACTTACTGAAAGTCACAGAGCTAGTAAGTGTCCAAGGTTGAACTTGAGTTCCAAGCCTGGCACTCTACCCACTCTACCATTTAGCTACCTAGGAAATGTCCAGTTCTTCTTAGATGGTAGGCTAAGCAGAAATGAGTCCAGTACAGTGAAACTTAGCTGGTTTTATACAAGGGAATAAACAGAGGGAACTGTTACTCCTAAATTTTTACAAAGACAATAATTCATGGTAAGAAAACCTTTGAATATAAGGATAAACTGATTGGTAACTATGCTCCAGTTTACCATATTGATGCCAAACTTAATGTCAACATCCAAAGTGCCTAGCCCACTACAACACAGAACTCCTAAGCTCAAGAGATCTTTCAGGTTCAGCCTCCTCAGTAGTTGAGTTTATAGTCGTGCACCACCATGCTTGGCTAAATGATACATTTAAACAAAATAAAACCCAACTTGTGCAACCCCCCCTCCCGAACCTTATAGCTCTCTCCATGTTACAGTTCAGTGACATTATGAGAATTTACTAGTCTTTTTTGTGACCCAGTCTGGCAACATCATAGTTTATTGCATTGTTTCTATGGGAAAATGCCTCCCCAATTCTAAACAATTTACCTAAGGAACTTTTGAACACAATTTATTCATATTTGTAAAAGGAGGACTGTCCCTATTTATATTTATCCCTCAGCTAACTCCTTACTAATAGGCCAGTGACCTTTGTTGTATATATAATACATGAACCCCATTTCCTATCCAAACCATTTGTACAATTAAACATCTATATTAGTTCCCATGTAGCAATATTTCTCTCACATCCATAAAAATCTAGAGATGTAGGAAAGGCAGTGTGGTACAGAAGAAAAAGATTTGGTGATTTGGAGCAATATGACATAGGTTCGAATTGGACCTGTCACCTAATAATGCATAACCAAGGTATACATGTAACCAGTCCTAGGAGAGAATCTAATTCTATCTTATTTACTGGTGTCTATGTCTTTAGGGTTACTATTACAAATTATATCCTCAATTTATAGAAGCAGTTTTTGATGGATTTAAATATTTATACTGAGCTATAAATTTTCTCCAAAGCCCATATGCTTTCAAAATCTTCATTAAATATTTCTGTTCTTATTCTCTCTTGGGCAAAACTGTCTCTTGTTTATTGCGGCAGGGATTATGTAGCCAGGCCAACATCCTATCATCCTGTCTTACTAAGAGCTGTAGGACAGGAAATCAGAGTTCCATTCCTAAAACTACTTCTCCAGAGCATCACTGTCACCAGTAGTCCCACCAGAAGGCAGGGGATTCAACTAGATGACTCAGTTATCTGCCTATCATAGAATTCTATACCTCTAAGGTTAATGATGCTTTGTGAAAGTATACTGACCATCTTTGTTAAACCTATTACTGACATATCAGCAATAAAAACCATATACAAGGTAGGCCAAAAGTCATGATGATTTAATAACTTTTTGAAAAATTATTTTCCTTTATTTTTCACCAATTCTGAGATTTGATTTTTCACAAATAATATAAATTAATTTCCTACATATACTGTTTATGATGCTATGGTATTGTAAATTAAAAACCAAAGATAAAGAAGTTATTAAATATTGAAACCCTTTCATGACTTTTGGCCCACTGTGCAGAAGTACTTTTGCTGCATATAAAAAGATACCTTTACATCACAGTGAGTCCCCCATTCTAATTTTTTTTTCAAAAGTTTTCACAGCAGATAAGTAAAGTGACATGTCTACATTTTAAAAAGAATATTAACTTTACAAAAGGATTCAGTGAAGGGACAGCAAGTTCCCTTGATGATCAGCTGTTGTAACTGATGAAAAATTGAATTAGGCACATTTTTAAAGGGACATCTCTACTGTATAAAACAAAGTATAAAACAAGTGTTTAATTCCTTATCTTACAGTAGAGCTATGTGTACTCTAAATAGAATAAATAAATATTTGTCATTGAACAGACTGTAAATTCCTGGACAACGGGCACTGTTTCTTCTCTTTTTGTTTTCTTTTTATACTCTGGGTGTCCAGCACAGTGCCTGGTTCTTAGGGACAGGGAATGGGCCTTTGATTTTATTGACACAGCAAAATGTCAGGTAGGGAAACTCCCTTTATCAATACAGATCAGTACTTTCTCTGAAACTTAAGAATCTTAGAGAGTTAGCCAGAGCATTGAGAAGCCAAGTGATTTAGTGGTCACATAGCCAAGATTTGTCAAAAGGAAGGACGTGAATCAGGGCGTTCCTGGCTTTGAAACTAGCTCTCTATCCACTATACCACACTGTCTCTCTCCCTGGCATATAGCAGCCTCCATAAATACTTATGGAGTGATGAACATTCATCAAGGACTTCCAAACATTTCATAACACTGTAGCCTCTAGATTCTGCATGCCTTCATATTTATTACCTTCTTCACTCCTCTATCCTAGTTGGGATTTAATGCTTTTAAAATTCTCCTGATGTCATAAACGCTATATATTACTTAACTATAGTTCCTGTTTATGTGCTCAAATTGTTGTTTAGTCTGTAAATAACAGGAAGGACATGATAAATTATATGTTAACTGTGGCAAAACATTTTATATCTTTTCCCCCCTCTAAACCATTCCATTAAAGGCATCATATCTTACTCTTCCTTCAGTCCTTCTATTTATTGGAAAATGCTATTGATAAGTCTTCAAAAAAGAAGAGCTACCTTTATATTTGCTTACAATACAGATTTGCCCCATAAAATATTGAGTGACACGTAATCACCAAAATTCAACTCCACCATATTAGTTCACTCCCATTGTAATTCATCATTCCCACACAATAGGAAGAAAATTCAATTTGGTGAGGAAATTATTTGTACTTATATTCAGGAGAATGTAAGTTCCTAGAGGGCAGGGACTGTTTGTATCCCCAGCACCTATTGCATGGTCTTAAACAATTATTGCTGTTGTCATTCAGTCCTTTTCCAGTCACATCTGACTCGTTGTGACCTCATTTGGGGTTGTCTTGGTAGAGATACTGGAGTGGTTTTCCATTTCCTTCTCCATCTTATTTTATAGATGAAGAAACAGGCAAACGGGGTTAAGTGATTTGCCCAGAGTCACACAGCTAATAAGTGTCTGAAGCCAGATTTGAACTCAGGAAAAGGAGTCTTCCTGACTCCAGGTCCTGTACTACATGCACTGTACCACCTAGCTGCCCTTGAACATTGTGGTTACTTAATATAAATGTATGCCAGATCATACTGAATATCTTGGGGACAAAGGTTGGCTCTTGGATTTAACTCAAGTGCACAAAGGCATTCTCTATGATGCTGGTTGCTCTCCCAGCCTCAAAGATCTCCCCACTCTAGTCTATCTTCCATGCTGCTGTTAAATTGATCTTCCTAAATGCAGGTCTGACCATGTCACTCCTTCATTCAATAAATTCAAGTGGCTCGCTATTCCCTCCAGGATAAAATTTAACATCTTCTCTTTGGTGATAAAAGCTTTTTATAACCTGTCCCCTTTCTACGTTTCCAGTCTTACCCCTTAGCTCCCTCCACAGACTCCCTAATTCAGTGTCACTGCCCTTTTTGCTGCTCCTCACACAAGATTCCTCCATTTCCTGACTCTGGACATTTTCTCTAGCTGTCTACCATGCCTCTGGTTCTCTCTCTTTTCCTCTCCTACCTTCTCTGGCTTCTTTCAGTTCTCAGCCAAAAGCTTCAAGAAGCTTTCTGCAGTGCTCCTGAATCTTAGCACCTTCCCTCTGAGACCATATCCAATTGATCCTGTCTATATCTTGTTTATATATAGCTGTTTCAGTGTTGTCTCTTCCATTTGATTATAAACTCCTTGAGGGCAGGGACTACTTTTTGCTAAGGAAAGCATCGCCAGCACTTAGCATACTACCTGGCACACAGTATGTGCCTAATAAATGCCTGTTGACTTAACTTGAATAAGTTAAAAAGTGTAAGATGATGAGTGACTGTAGACTGTAATCTGCAAATGAATCTGTCATTAGCAGATATTTTCATTAAGGGGAAGATATAACCTTTCAGACCACACAAAGTACAGTGTAATGGTTGCATTCTGCCCCACCCCTGACTTTTGCTAATCAGTTCTTTCAAAGAATATTTTTTTCTTCCCACAAATCTTTATTTTCCATTATCTTATCCTAATCCTGGAAATATTTCCCACTGAATTAGTAGTTAGTGCAAATATATTTAAGATTTTTTAAAAAAGGCCTCGTGTAGGTAAAATGAAAAATCCTATTATAATAAACATAAAAGACAAAAATAGACTATAAAATGAACATAAAGCATTTTATCTAAATATATAAAGGTAATATGATGAAGTAGATAGAGATTAGCTTAGCACCAGAAAGAAATGGTTCAAGTGTCTCCATTGATATACAAAATAGCTGTTGAGAACTGGACAAGTCACTTAACTCCTCAGCATCCCCAAGCTTCTCTTCATGATTTAGGAAAGAAGGTGTCCCCTCCCTGGGAGTTTCCAACACTAATGAAATCAAAGAAACCCACCACCAAAAAACCCACCAATATCTCATACAATGACTATTGAGCCATTGTTTACTCTGATGTACAGAATGAATTGGAATCGTTAGATAGTATGAATTCCCAGGATGAATCTTAATGATACGAAGTTTATTGCCAATAGACTTATATTTGCCAGGGCATTCCCAGAGTGCCCAGAGTTCCAATAGCATCGAGGTCACAACAAATGGCTTTCCTGAGGGAAATATATTTTTTTCTAATTGATTTTTCTAATGGGCACTTGACAAACAAAAACATGAAAAAGCTGAAAAGTTATAAGCTAATGAAAAAAAGGGGGGGTTGGTCTGACACAGCTAAGTCATTAGAGCCACAGAAACATGAATGGGTGTGAATTTTGCACCTTTTTCCTATACAAAAATAATTCCTATTAAGAATGAAGTTTGTTGCATTACTAACTGGGGCAAATGAAATTAACTCCTATGTTTTAAGTTCACCATATTAAATCCTGGGTGGCCACAAATAAGTAAAGAAAACATTTCGATTCAACAAGCATTTAAGTGTCTATTGTCTTGAAGGGGATGGGTATACAAAAATAAAAATGAGAAACAGCATTTCCCTATGACAATTTAGCACGCCAAGAGAGAGGACCAGCAACTGGGGATTCAGGGAAGGCTTTCTGTAGGAGGTGGCATATTGGTCAGCCAACAGTCAACAAACATTTATTAGTAACTATGTGCTGAGGATGAAAAGGCAACTCATAGGCCCCAATCAAAGGAGCATATTTTCTATCAGATTACTGCACATAAATAGCCAGGATTTAAAATATATGCAGTTTAGGTGGGAGGTAATCTGCAAGGGCAGCCAATAGCACGGGGTGGGGTGAGGATTGATAAAAGCCTCTGGCAAAGGGTGGGTTTGGGATTGAGCCTTGAAGGGAATGACTTCCCTTTTTTTTTCCCTTCAGCTTTTAGAAGAGCTGTTTATAACCAGTCCTACAAAAGTTTGTTAACTATTTAACCGCCTAGGTGACAAGCACTGAGGGTTATGATTCTTATAAATATTCGGGGTATACTAGGTCCCCAAGGCTGACAGAACAATATTGCATACCTTGGACCTCACCGGTCTTCAGTTTGGAAAATTACCCTTTCAAAGGACAGGAGCAGGGACCCAGGAGCAGCAGTTTCTTCCACCACTTCTGTCTCAGGGTCACTAACTGACCTGGAGGATTGATTTCTGACAAGTGACCAGTGAGGAGCTTTGGGGGCAGGGCCACAAGGACCCCTGCTCTGCATGCACCACTGGCAAAGCTCACAAGATCCAAGATGACAAGAAAAATGTTGGAGAAGTGCAGACATGAAGACCCCATATCTTTGTCCCCTATAAAACACTCTTAGAGGGTCCAACTAAGTGTCATGGTGGATAAAGCACCAGCCCTGGATTCAGGAAGACCTGAGTTCCAATTCGGCCTCAGACACTTAACACATACTATCTGTGTGACCCTGGGCAAGTCACTTAACCCTCATTGTCCTGCCCCCCCCCCCCAAAAGATACTTCTAGTAACTGCAGGGTGCTTAAAAATAGATTAAAATGTAGTAACAAAAACCAAAACCCAACAACAAAAAACTATATACCTAAAATGGATCAATAAGTCTGTTTTCCATTAAATAGTATTGTAATGTTTTACAAATTCTTTTCAGTATGATATCATAGTTGGTCATTTTACTGAAATGAAGGACCTTCTCCCCCCAAAGCCTTGGTGTATTGGGGCCTGGGGCCGGCGGGTCTTAATTCATCAATACTTCCAGTGAATTAGAAACAGTGCCTACCTACCCTCTTGAATCTTATAAGCTAAGACAGAAAACATTAAGGCAGACACTGAAGGACAGGGTAACTGTCTCCAAATTGACATTAAAACCACAGAGAATATAAAAGAGCAGTGCACAGATGAAAGTACATTACAGAGTGGATTGTGTAAGCACAAATCTCCGGGGTGCACTTTTTTTTTAAACAGATATCACATGACAGAGCTATCATTCTGTGGCAATGCTGAATCCTGGCACAGATGTTTTAACTACTTTTACTTGTAACCTTAGAGTCCAATTGGGTTGGAATTATCTACTGATGATTCCAGTTCCTAAATCACTCATAATCCTACTGTATCTGCCCCACAATTTTTTTTTACCAAACACAGGAAAAACTCGTATTTTGCGTTTGAGTGCTGGTGACTCGAGGAATTAACGATTCGTGAAATGTTTAGCAAAGCCAAAATAATAGATAATTTCTTACTCTGGCCACTGGGGGCGGGGGGGGGGGAGGGGGGTACAAAGCCTTATTTACTTCTTGAACTCGACAGAAATGGGCCACAGACTAGCTGTAATCTGACACGGAAAAACAGGAAAAACTACAAAAGAGACCTCATTGAGACAATGTCTTACCGTGTAAAACACTGGAGAGGGATTAGGAAGCAAGTAAATACACTAATAGGAAGAACAATATGCCCCAGACCCAAAGATCTTTTTGAAGCACAGCTTGGGTTCTGCCAATAGTTGAAGTAATCTTCAAAAGCAGATGTTACTAAACCCAGCCAACAGAGTTCTATTTTGAAAACCTGGGGAAATAAGGATGTTAACTATTGCCAAAGTGGATCAAATTATAAATGATCGGTCTATCAGATTCTTAATAGAGGAGACTGCTTTCAAATCTTGGTTGGTGAGTGGGTTTATTCTATTAGCCCACTCTATCTAGCAGAGGCCAGACCACCCCTTGAATCCTATCTAGTCATTCGAGCCATCCTGCCATCTACCAGGCCCTCCAGTGATGCAGAGTGTAACCCATTCATGCCTGCCCATCTAGGATGACTCTACACCATGTCATCTCATTAAGCTGCCACAGGACTCCTATCCATTGTATTGGGTCAGGAGGATGGGGGTCCCTTGAGTTTTTATGATATCATGGGCATGCCAGCAGAAAGCTGATATTAGACTGATTATCTTCTTTTTGGAAGCCCTCCCCTGAAAACACCAGGACACGCTAATTTTTCTATTCTGTAAACACAGATAGAATTTATTATTTGCACTCCTCATTTTTATACAGTCATACTGGGGTTTGTACAATGGCTGAACTGCTTCCTGAGTACATGTCCTATTTCCTCTGAGCTCCTTGAGGGCAGAGACCATGTCTTAGACTTCTTTTGCACTCCCCACAGGGCTTAGTGCAGAGTGTATGCTTAATACATATTTGTTGAGCTGAACTCCCTGTAAACAAGCAAGCCTCACTTTCTGCAGTCTTTATACAGGAAAGAAAGCAAGAAGAAACTCCCAGAAGTAGATACTTGCAAAATGGCAATCATGAATAGGTAGATGGGTAGTTGTGGGAATGAGGGAAGCATATTAAATCTGACTTGATGTACATTCTTTTATGGAATAAAATTACAGTAAATCTAACACTATGCCAGATTTGATGTTCACTCAACCCATGATTCTCTTTGACAGTAGGAGAGGGGATGGCATTTGGAAAAGAAACAGTGGGCTATGGTAGAACATGGCCTAGATTCATGTGCTATGAACTACTTGTATATCTTCTGGAAGGTAACTCAATCCTTTTGGGTCTCAGTTTCTTCATCTGTAAAATTGGGGCGGGGGGAAGGGTAGACTATAAGATCTTTAAGGCCTTTTCTAGTTCACAGATTCAGAGCTGAAAGGTACATTAGAGATCATTTAGTTGAACCCCTCACATTTTACAGGTGATAAAACTAAAGTCCACAGAGGTTAAATCACATCCCTAAGGCCATACAGGTATCAAGTGACACATCTGGGATTTGAACCTAGTACTGTAAATCCAGAGTTCTTTTCCCTGAACTTCTGGATGTCATTATTAATGAATTGCTAATGTTTTTTTTTTTTTCCTTTCCATACTTAGTGTCTAACATTAACACTAAGATAGAATTGGAGTCTTATAAGATCATTTTACCTGAGTGCCAATTTGCTCATTTGTAAAATTGGGAGGGGTAGGAGGGTGAGTTAGGTGACCTCAAAGTTTTTTCCCAGCTGTACAATTTTATAGTCTTTAGATGTGGAAATAATTACGTTCCCAGTTCGCTACATTTTCCCTTGAAATTCACAAATGGAAGGCACTCAGTATAAAATAATAATTATAATATTGATATTAGTAATCATGATAATAACTCACAGCCAAAGGAGATTTAAATGACCTATTTTATTGCCATATTATGCATGCTGCTATATACAGCTTTTTTAGCGAGTGAAAACTTTTCTCGTCATCTTAGTTTCTTTGCAGTTTGGTGGAGGTGCTCTCTACTTTCTGAGATAAAATGGTAATACCTGTATCATCAAAGCAGGGTTCCCTTCCTCTTACGTTAGTCTGAGGGTTAGGCTGGCACAACTTCTTACAAATCCATTTCCATAATACCTATACCTCCATAACATCTCTTTCAGCTATCCCGATCCACTACCCTCTTTCAGGCCCTTATCACCTCCCACTAGAACCATTGAAAAAGTCTCTTAATTCATTTCCCTGTCTTAAATCTCTCCTCACAGTAATCCATCCTTCACATAGCTACTAATGTGATATCCCTCAAGAAACAGGTCTGAAATGTCACTCCCCTACTCAATAAACTTCTGTGGCTCCCGAGCACTTTTAGGATCATATACAAACCCATCTTTTTGGCCTTTGAAGCTCTTCAACATCTAGCCACCACCAATTTTTTTAGCCTTATTACTAATTATTCTCTTTTATGTACTCTATGGTCCAAATAAATTGGCTTTGTGCTGTTTCTTATGCAAAATTCCATCTCATGTCTCCATGCTTTTGGAAGGGTAGTCCTACATCCTTGCAATGTACTGGTTTTTCATCTTTACTTCTTAAAAACCCTAATCTCCTTTAAGACTCTGTTCAAATGATACTTTCTATATGAAACTTTCCCAAATACCACCAACTACTAATGTTTTCCCCCAAATTACTTTATGTTTATTTTGTATATGTCAGTGCCAATATATGTTTTCCTTGATATAATGTAAGCCACATGAGGGTAAGGAATGCTTCTCTTTTGTCTTTTTATCCCCAGTATCTAACACAGTACCTTGTATATAGCAGGCACTTAACAAAAGCTTGTTGACTGACTGATCCAATTTGCTTATCTTTTACTGATCTATGTCTAAGAAATTATTAGTGGTATATTTTCTTGTTTTGAGAAATACATAATTTAAAAATTTTGTTTATACTCACTCTTTGAAACAGTTGTTGCTCCTAGAGATATATACAGGATATCACAAAAGTCTTACTGAAGTTTTAAGCTATTCGAATTTGAAAAATCACTAATGCTAGGGGGGCAGCTAGGTGGCACAGTGGATAAAGCACTGGTCCTGGATTCAGGAGGACCTGAGTTCAAATCTGGCCTCAGACACTTGACACTTACTAGCTGTGTGACCTTGGGCAAGTCACTTAACCCTCAATGCCCCACAAAAAATAAAAATCACTAACACTTTTGGGATACCTCTTATATATCCATATATATCCATAGCCATACATACACATACATCTCATTTGCTGTGTTCTTCCATGTGCTCCTATGAATTGCCCACAGGGTGTCTACCCAACATGCTAGGGACCTTAACATTACATGGGTACCAATGAAGCATTTAGGCTGTCCATCTGTTATCCCTTGCTTTTGCTACGTGACTAGAAAAACATCTTTTCTAGTCACTGATGACAACTTTTATGATGTTCTTTGTGCACAGTTTGTTGTTTGTAATATGCTACAAACCTATATATGTTCATCATGCTGCTTCTCTTCATTGCCCTTTGGGTGACCCACAATTTTAATTCTTTAGAGACTTATTCTATTCTCATAGTATCACTGAAGAATAGTGATTCCTAAAATTAGAATTCTTTTTTTTTTTTTGCAGGAACAAATTTAGTGTTACTAACAGCTCTGTGATACTTCCTATAAGCAATCCAGCTCCATTTTGTTCTTTTATTCAAATCTAGGTCCAGTTTATTATCTATTTTTCAGTGTCTGATCACAATATTACAACTATGAACCTGCTCAAATGTTTCTATACTAAACATTTTTCATCCACTTAATTTTTCTTATGTGGATAGTTGTCAAACACTTTTAAATGACCATGGAATTTATTTAGGGGGCTTTGTGATGGTGCAGGGCTTGAAGCTGTCAACAATGGACAGTAACTACAAAACAGCGCCATCTAGAGCACCTCATTATTTATAGCAAAGTTTTTTTTTTTCCAGGGCAAAATGAGGGTTATGTGACTTGCCCAGGGTCACACAGCTAGCAAGTGTCAAGTGTTTTGAGACCATATTTGAACTCAGGTATTTCTGAACCCAGGGCCAGTGCTTTATCCACTGTGCCACCTAGCTGCCCCTTATAGCAAAGGTTCTTAAACATTTTGTGTCAGGGCCCTTGTTGACAGTCTGGTGAAGCCAATGAATCTCATCTCAGAATAATGGTTTTAACTGCTTAAGATAAGCAATGATTTTGAAATAAAGCCATCAAAAAAATTTTTGATCCAAATTCATGGACCACCAACCTAAGAACCGTGGGTCTTTAGGTAATAGTTCTTAACATTTCAACTCTGTATTAGATGTTCTTCATAGCAATGGCAAACGCCTTTGGTGAACATACATCTCCCTGTTCCATGCATTGTTTGTTATTAATAATTAGAGAGCCATCAAATAAATTCATCTTTTTTGTGACAAGGGATAAAAGATTTTTTATAAGCCTCTTATATTCAGGGGAGACATAATGTTGGAGGAGAGCCTTTAGGGAAGCATTTTACTGAATAATATGCTTTTAAAAAGCAGACAAAAATCCATAAGCACAGTGGGATATTAGATTCTCTCTACATTTCAGTCAACTGTGCGCCTGTAAAGATATGGTCAACCCTCAAACCAGTTCCCTTCTCATATTTTTATCAAAACTGTCCTCAATAATTGTATAAATTTGTTTCAAAGATATTATAGAGATGAAAAATATTGATTGGTAGTTATTGGTAGCTTCTTAATAATTTTTGACTTCCATGACTTTCTGACACTGATTTAGTGTATTTTCCCCCTCTTTTAGTTTACTTGAGCTAGCATTCTCAAAATAGAGTTGTTCCCAGCCCTGGTCTCTCCTACTTGATCTATTGCAGTTGCCCTTCCCATTTTTTTTTTTTTTTATGCCATGAAGTACCTTGAGGACTGTGACATCAGGGTGCTTCCCAATGTGGTGGCTCGACTATCACAGATAGAGAAAAGAAGTTGCCATCGAAATCTTAACTGATCTTTTTTTTTTCCATTTGGGTCTTTATTGATGTTGTTGTCCCTCTGGTTTCACCTATAAATTCTTTCCAAATGATCTGATTTAGTAGGGTATATGCCCAGCTTTCTGAAAGCCTAATTTAGGTCAAATTTTCATTTTTCATAAATTATTTTATATTATCTCATTTAAGCCTCACAGCAACTCTATGCAGTATTATAAGCCACCATTTTTCAGATGAGGAAACTGAAGTTCAGAGAAGTTAAGTGATTTACACATTAGGATCGTTAAGTCTAAGAAGTAGGATTCTATCCCAGGTCATTCTTTTTCCAGGTATGTGCTACCCTTCCTAGAAGCCACTCCTGAATGTTTTCACTTTATCATATCAGAAACTGAATGAACGCTTCCCTCCTCTTATGTTTCTCCGTCCACTACAGTGAATCTGAGTTATATACATTCATTTTTAAAGATAGGTGATGATGCCATTAAAATTCCTACCAGAATACAAAACGACAAAAGAAAATGAAGCCTTCTCATCTAGCAAATGGTAGTGAAAAACCAACATTTTTCATTTCAGCCTATTTAGACTTGTCACTGTGGCACCCCATAACAATGCCATCTATTCCAGCTGTTTCCCCCAATGGAGTTTTTCAGTGTTTAGCCCCTTCAAATACAAGCCTGGTAATCTTTTGATGTTCTAAAACCTAACACAGTTTACACAATCATTCATTACAGGAAAATCCCAAACTAGAAGCCTTAAAAAGACCTGAATAACCCCCAACTACACTGCTGTTGACATAACATTAGTTAACCATATTTATTCATCAAAAACCGAAGAGAATTCTATGGAGGTAGAGGGGAAAAAGGAAAAGAAAAGGGGGGGGGGACCCCATCTCCAACCCCACCTCTTGCTCTGCAAAGTAGGAGTCAGCCAGACTATAATTGTGGCACTATACACAAAAATCTAGTTTGTGATCAATACAACCCTTCCTTCAGTGACTATAAGGCTAGCTTTTCTTTTTTTACGGTTTTTCTAACTCTAAGCGCCATTTTCCTTTTGTGAATGTAAATGGATTGATCTTGCCTGTTAGAGTGTATATGTACATGCATATTCATAGTTACATAGCCACAATTAAGGCTCTTTCCCTATTAATAGGATCTGTGCATATTAGAAGTTTTTATCCTTATATAAACTCACTTTCTCCCTCTTTAGAAGATAGGCCAGTATGCCCCCATAGAAAGGAAAATTGTAAGCCCTGTGATGAGTGAGAACACAGACAACAGACTTTCTCATTCCCTTGATAAGGAGTCAGAGAAGCTAGTTATCTAGTCCTGTGTCCTTCATGCCATTTAAACAATCATATTGCTTAAAGATCACAAAGCACTTAACCCTTGGAGTAAAGTTAACACCTTCCTTCCCTACCAGTCATCACCTCCGAGTTCCTGGAAAATGAGGCAAATAGACCAGCAGACAGAAAAGATGGTATCTTCCCTATGCAAAGTGGGAAACTGGGAAATCGTTTACCCTCTCAATTGTTCTGGACATAGACAGTCCCATTTCCAAGCCCATCTGAGTCCTTTGTTGGCCATAAAGAATATCACTGGATACAGATCATTTGGATAACCTAAGTTTTGTGTGTGGGCTCTCTCTCCTTTTCCCTTTATTCCCTTTCCCAGTGTGGGCACTGATTTAACAACAACAACAACAAAAATCACTCATTTGGAGAGGCATTCACCTCCAATCGTAGGAATTACAGCAGGCAGGAAAGCTTGATTAAGTCTCCTTTTCATTTTAAGAAAAAACCTACAAACCAAGAGAATGGCACTAATATAGCTGCATTATGCAAGGAGAAAGAAAAACAGGAATACACAGTCATCTCTTGATTATCTATGAACACTAAACAGAAGAGGTGGGAAGAAGAGATGTGGGAAATACAAAAACAATGTTAATCCAAAAGTTATTTCCATTTGACTTTGGAGAGCTGCAAATACTTACAATAACATTTACATTGGAGCTGAGAATGCCCATGGCTCTAGGAGACCCCAGTGGGCAACCAGGATTCAATATCTGCCTTGACACTTACTAGTTTTGTATATATATACACATACATGATCAGGCAACCCACTTAATTTCTCTGAGCTCCACTGTAAAAGGAAATGTCAATTGCTGCAGTAACCTATGTCTGCTACTGTTAAGATGATATAATGATAAAATGAGATAACATTACATAAAGGCTTTTGTAAACTTAAAAAAATGATAAGAAGTCGGCTATCATTACACACTCATCTATATATTCCTGGTCCTGGCTTCATCCTTTGTCTAGACCAACAGACTACATACAACCCAGATAGACAGGGAGGATGAAGAGGCCCTAGATTACTTCCTTCTAGTACCTTCTAGCATAATGCCTGTACATAGTGAACACTTAATAAATGTGCTTTCTCTCTCCCATATCTCCCTTATTCTCCTCTTCCTCTCCTTCTCCTCCTCCTCCTCCTCTTCTTCTTTTTCTTCTTCTCCTCTCTCTCTTTCTGTCTTCTCCTTCCTCCTTCCCTTCTCTCTTTTTCCTTTTCTCTCTCAACCTATATCCAAAACATCTTTATCTATATTTATGTCTGTGTGACCTTGGAAAAATAACTCAACCTCTCTTTGCCTAAATTGAGGGAATTGAACTAGATGGACACTGTAATCCCTTTTAGTCTCAATGGCATAATCCTTTAATGCATAATTCACTGAGAGACCACTCAAGACTGGGTTATACACAAGAAATTCTCTGATTTCTTCATGGCCCACTGGGTGGCTGTCCCTCTTATAAAATGTGACTGGAAGAGATGAGTTTTAAATCTATTCAGCTATCTTTGTTCTGTTTTAAGCTCTTTAAATAAGTAATTATGTTTGTGATTAAAAAAAACTATTTGGGCAAGATAGCCCAGATGAACAAGAATCCATCCTTTTTACAATAGAAAATCAGACCCTTTTGTCTTATTCTGCATTCTGATCAAGCTTCCCTGGTCAGACCACATATGTGTTCTGGTCTGAGCACCCCATTCTTTTTGACTCAATTAACCACGCCTTCAGGAAGCCCAGCTGTTTAACACACAAGACCAACTGAATAAACCACTCACAAACCAAGAAAACATCATCCGCCTAGTGGCAGCTCACTATAACTTTAGACCTAATGCCTAGGAGGAAATAAAATCCTGTGGGCAGTACCGTTGCAAGTCTAAATCAAACAGTAATTGTAAATGTCAAACCCTCCTCAGCAAAACAGAACATAAACTTGTTTATGGTCCTTTGCTCGTAACCCGGGATGCCTACAAAGGATGGAAAATTGGAACTGCCTTTAAACTGCATGAAGGTAGGGAAAACTTACTGAGCACTGCCACTTGCTGAATCCTCCCTGGAGCCAAAGAAGGAAGCATCTCTCTCAATTGCATTCCAAATTTCAAGTTTTCTTATGCCAAGCTGAGATCTTTTGGCAGAATCTCCGGGTATTCTCAGTAACAGATGCCCAGAGCATAGCAATGTTACAAGTTCTATAACAGAGCAATGCCGAGAGTTGGGGAGCAGCTGCTCCTCTATACTCCACTGTGTATCCAACTTCATCAAAAGTGTTTAAGAAACAGATCATTTTCCAATCTATACCACTTAGTCACAATTCTAGCACTTCCAGTCCTGGCCATACCTTTTCCCATTGTGTTTTGCTATGCTGTTTGTTTTCCGCTATTAGTTTTTAACAATCTGTTTGTGGTTGTGGTTTTTTTTTTTCCCCTCTAGCCTGGCTAAATTATTCCCAAGTGACTTTAAATCCTCAACAGTAATTCCCAGTGATTGCACTGACATGATGATAATGGAGGAGCTGAGGCCCCCCTGTTGCTAAACTCAGCCAATGATCCCCTTGGGAGCTATTCATTGAAAAAAAACGGATGTTAGACAGCAGGGTCACTGGGATTTCAGAGCAGCCTGGAGGTGGGGAAAGGCTAGGTGCCAACAGGGCAGGATAGCACCCTTGCATTTTTCTTCTCCCTGTCCTTTTTCTATCACACCATCCTTAGCTGGCAGGCTGGGGGCATCCCTCCCTATGGATTTGTTGACTGTGTTGACTGTGCCACTGAATCAAAGTCTTCTCTTTGCAAATCTGGCTAGGCAGAATGCTATGGTAGAAAGACCACTCAACTGGGAATTGCGAATCCTTGAGTGTGATGGACTTCTGCAACTAAGTTAGTTGTGTGATCTTGGGCAAGTCACAACTTATGGTGGCCTCTATAAAATAAAGGGTGTTTGATTAAATAACCTGAGGCTGGGTACACTTTTAAAATTCCATGATCCTTATCTGTACAACAATTTTAAAGACAAATATCAACAGAGGCAGTCAGGGTAAGCCCGACTTATCAACCATGATGGTAAAAACAAAAGGATGAAGTTCCTTCTAAATCTATATCTCTTTTTACACCCCATGACTCTGGATCACACGTTTAGAGAGAAAGGTAACAAAAATATGGGCAACTAAAGATATTGTCATTATTTGTAATTCATCAGCAATTCTTATATATACAGGGTATCCTAAAAGTCTACCTTAAAGCCTCACAAAGACTTTTTAGGCCATCCTATATCAAGCTATCTTGAGGGTTATTTGAAACCTATAAGAATTCAAACAAATATTGATGATTATGCACTTAGGTGGGGAACAAGGATAGAAATTTTCAAAGCAATGAAGTTTTTTACCCAGAGGATTATTTCTGTCAATTGTATAGATTATCCATGATGGCATGGTAGAGACTTGGTGGGCTACCATATGCTGTTTCAGGGATACACACACACACACACACACACACACACACACACATACACACACACACACACAATCACTAAAGAGCAATATGAAGACAAGATTTCATCCTTTTCACATTGGAAAAGGAGACCCTTTTGTCTCATTCTGCATCCTGATCAAGATTTCCTCATTAGAATAAATATTGAGAACTATTTTCAGGTCTGAACATCCCATTTTAGCAAGGACACCCATACATAAGTGGTAGAACATCTAAGGGAGGGCAGCCAAGATGGGGAAGGGCCTTAAGATCATGCCATATGAAACATCTCCAGTTGCTTTAGCCAGTCATCATATGGCATAAAACGTGTGTGTGTGTGTGGGGGGGGGAATGGGTGAAGCAATGATGATAACTATCTTCAGTATGTATTTGAAGGGATGTCATGCAGAAAAGAAATTAAATTTGTTCTTTTAGGTTATAACATGAAATAACTAGGAAAAGATGGTGTCAGGTAAAAAGACAAAAATTTAGGTCTCTTGTAAAGAAACATTAATTAAGAAGGGAAAAAATGAGCATTACTCCAAAATGGAAACAGGAAGCCTCAGGGGATAGTGGTGGGTTTACCCTGACTAGAGATCTTCCAGTAAGGAGTGGATGAGTGTGGTCGAGGGGAACATTGGCTAGGGAGTCTAAGGACCTTGGTTCAAAACATGCCTCTGATGCCTAACACTTATACGATCTTGGGCAAGCCATTTAATTTTCTTTAGACCCAGTTTCTTCATTTGTAAACTAAGAATGAGCCTCTGAGGTCCCTTTGAATTCTGAGATTTTGATTGTGACTGAGATGTAAAAGAAGAAAGTACTAGACTAAGGACACTAGGAATATTATCTAAAGATGAATGGTAAGCTCCTTAAAAAAAAAAAAAGAAACAAGTATTTCTCATGTCTGATATTTATATGCCTGATTTTCCATGTATGTGAATATAAAACAATATATTGGCAGAATCTGAACTAAGAAGAGCTCTAGGACAATACTGGCTATTTGTTAACGGCATTATCATATAAGCAAAAAGAGATTTTTTTCTCCACAATTCCAGTTGTCCAGGAGTGTTTAAGGCTAAAAAGACACAGGTTCAACCCAGTGCAAGTAAGCAAACCATTCAGGCCAGTGTTGTCAAAACTAAACCAGGAAGAGCGGCCGCTAATCCATACATAAGGATCCCTGCTAGTTGCACATTGACTAGTTTAAAAATGTAGTATTATCGGGGGCATCTAGGTGGCTCAGAGGATAAAGCACTGGCCCTGGATTCAGGAAGACCTGAGTTCAAATCCAGCCTCAAACACTTGACACTAGCTGTGTGACCCTGGGAAAGTCACTTAACCTTCATTGCCCCTCCAAAAAAAAATGTAGTATTATCTATGTTTTAATATAGTTTATATTAGTTCAGGGCACTCTAGAAAGTTCATTTGGGGAGTAGCTAGGTGGCCCAGTAGATAAAGCACCAGCTCTGGATTTAGGAGGACCTGAGTTCAAATCTGGCTTCAGACATTTGACACTTACTAGTTGTGTGATCCTGGGCAAGGCACTTAACCCTCATTGCCCAGCAAATTTAAAAAAAAAAAAAGGAAAGTCCATTTGGCCAGCTGGCCAAGAATTTGACAGTTCTGCTCTACATAACTTTGTAAAACTATTAAGTTGCAAAGAAGTAGCCAATCTGCATTAGGAGAGGGGTTTCCTCACTTGGGAATTTCCTCTTACAATAAAATTACAGACCTATTCCTAATACCTATTGGAGATTTGCTTTGGCTATTTTTGAGATCATTGCTAAATAAACTAACAAAAAATAGTTTCAAAAGAAGTTTTGAAAAAACTTACCAAAGTTTTAAAATAAATAAACTGGTTTTTTAGCATTTAAAATCTAATTTCTAATAAGAGAAATATTTCTAATTTATTTCTAATAATTCCTAATAATAGAAATTTCTAATATTTATTTCTAATAGAAAATTTATTTCTAATAGTAGAAATATTTATTTTTATTAATAGAAATATATTTCTAATAGTAGAAATATTTATTTTTATTAACAGAAATATTTATTTCTACTAATGGAAATAATATTTATTTCTGATAACAGAAATTTCAAATTTAGTATTTCTAATAGAATTATTTTTTATTTCCAATATAAGAAATGATAAACATAAAGTTTGGTTAATGATATAATATTTATATAGTAAATGACCCTCCAAATAAATTGTTTTTTATTATGACCCAGCAGCTCCACATTAATGCCTCACTCCTTTTAAAAAATGTATTTGTCTTTTAAAAACTGATGTTTTGTATAAGCCATATAAATTGTTTACTGTCTCAGGGAGGGGAGAGCTGAAGGAGCAAGAGAGAAAATTTGAAACTCAAAAAATTTTATATCTTAATGTTTAAAATTGTCTTTACATGTACCTGAAGAAAAATAAAAGAATATTAAAAAAAAAAAGATCCAATAAGGCATAGCTGAAGTGTTTAGCTATGGTATTAAAGTTATAAAACTGGCATTTTAATAAAGATATAAAAATTTATATGAAAAAGATAAAAATTTTAAAAGATGTACTTTTGTTTAATTACCATCAGTGTCACTTTCTAGTGATGCAGCTAGGTAGCTCAGTTGATAGAATGTTTGACCTGGAATCAGTAAGACCTGAGTTCAAATATGACTCAGGTACTTAAGAACCTGGGCAAGTCACTTAACCTCTGCCTGTAAAATTACAAATAAAACTGGAAAAGTTAATAACAAACCACTCCAGTATCTTTGCCAAGAAAACCCAAGGGACAGTATATTATATGGGGTCATAAAGAGTTGGACACAACTCAACAACAACAACAAACAACTCACTTTTCAAAGATTCTTATCAAACTTTAGGTTGAAATCTTTTTGCATTAAACAACTACAGTCAAGCAAGTAGATTCAACACAGTAATCATGTGGTAATGAATGCATCATTCCATACTTATATAGTTTGCCACCTTTCTCCAGAGAAGAGACATGTATTGCTATTTCTCATTCTTTCTATAAATTCTTTGTAACATTTTAGAAACATGCAGTTACTTTCAAATGTAAAATTAATTTTAGAATAGTCCCTTTGTATATATGCCTTAACAACCCCCTGAAAAATAAGCACATACTCATCTAAATTTGCTTATGTGACTTTAGTGGAAATATATGTACATACATATATTATGCATATATACATATGGAAGCTGAATCTTTAGAAGCTGTAAGTCTAAAGTTGGCAGATTAACTGTTATCTTAGATAATCACGTTCAAATTGTCACTAATGTTAATGTATGTCAGGAACAATTGTGTGCAACACACCAGAGGTTAATTTTATTGCTCATGTGCAGATGTTTGTGACACTGAATCTCAGCTATAACACCCTAGGAAACAGAATGTTTTATATGTGCTGTATTGAATTTATGGCCAATGTGTTACAAATGTTAGTTATCTTAATAACATTTTTCTTGTGAATTTTAGTACAGGGCCTAAATAGCAAAACTCTACATATCTTCTTCAGTCAAACTTTCTAGTTCTATTAGAAGGCAATAAAATCTACTGGATGTTACTGAATGGAGACTTCCCAGCTTCCTCCTCTTCAGTTATCCAAGTTGCTAACTCTCAAATCCTTCTAAGTGAACTAATCACCCTTTGTCTAAAAGACATCATACTTATAGCTAAATCATAAAGTCAAGTCAGGTTTTAAAAAAAATTAAGAAATGAGTTGATAAATGGGCAGAAAAGCACTTGCCACTGTGACCTTCTTGATAATATATTTGATTATTGCCTACTTAAAAAAAAAAAGACCTTCCCCATTGGTTTCCACAAAAAAATATGATGTTAAATGAAACATTTGAAGAGAGGGTTAGTTAGTTCCAGAGACAGGGAACTGAGTCAGGGCAGAACTGGAGCCCCTGATGAAAAGGATGTTAATGTTTAATGGGTGGAGTATAAGAAGGCAAAGTCAGAGCTTCCAAGGTGCCAAGGCAAGGGAATGATTAAAGCAGAGAGCAGGACTGGGGGGGATGGGAGGAGGGGAAGGTCTGTGCAGGACTGGTCCCAAGAAATTGGTCTAAAAAGCAGAGCCATAATTAGCCTTTCTAAAGGTTGTTCAATCACTTTTCAATCATGTCTTATTCTTTGTGACCTCATTTGGGGGTGTTCTTGGCAAAGATAATGGAGTGGTTTGCCATTTTCTTCTCCAGCCCATTTTACAGATGAAGAAACTGAGGTAAAAAGAGTTAAACGACTTGCCCAGGGTCACAGGGATAGGAAGTGTCTGAGACTGGATTTGAATTAAGGAATATAAATCTTCCTGACTCTAGGCCTGATACTCTAATCACACGATGGCACCTAGCTGTCCCAAGGGCTTGGGGCACTAACAATAACAGGCAGGAAGAGACATTGGACTTGAGGAAGGAGAAGAGACCTTGCACCTCAGGGCACAAGGACCAAGGGGCTATTTTGACTATTTTTTTTTTCTTTCTAGAGTATAGAGGGTTGTTGTTGTTTGTCCTTCGTTCTCAAAGAGGACCATGACATCAGGAGGTGATGTCATGACTTACAGTGAATTGGATTTAAATGAGGGAATTCATTCTTTCTTTCTTTCTTTCTTTCTTCCTTCCTTCCTTCCTTCCATTTATTTATTTGCTTGCTTGTTGATTTGTTCATTCATTCATTCATTCATTACTGAGACCTGTGAAAGAAAGACCTTTGCTTAAAAAGGTCAAGGTCTCATACTTCATCAAAGGCCATATCTAGTCCAGACAAGGTGAATATCTTGTCACTGGGCCCAGATAGCTCTGGAGGAGAGAGTGAGGTTGGTGACTGCACAGTCCTGCCTTACTTTAATCCAATTCAATGCAAGTCATGACACGATTATCATCATCATCAAAAAGAGAGTCGGATCTCTCTTCTGACATGTCCTGGCTATGTGAATGAGCAAGTTACTTAGTCTCTCATATCTCTAGGGAACTCTGACAGTAAAAAAACAACAATAATAGCAAGTTGCTGACCTGTATAGGTAGAGGAATTTCTTAATCTAGGATTTCCCCAAATCAGCAAAATCTCAGGTCCATTCCTTATCCCCATTCTATTCTTGGTAACCAGGTGCTAAAACCCTGTTGTTTCTACTTGCTGAAGTTGCACAAGTCTTATAAGTACATTCAAAATTTTGGGGCCTCGGACAAAGCCCCAGCTACCCCTCCTACTTATGGCTTGCTAAGGATGATACCATGAAGTTAAGGGTTTTATTGTAGATCTTAGTTATAACTTAAAAAAAAACCCTATAATGAAAATATGTTGCTCAGGGAAACATTTATTGTATGAGGCAGGTAGGAGGCTCAGTGAATAGCACTCTGGGCCTAGGGTCAGGAAGACCTCCACTGGCTGTGTGACCCTGTGAAAGTCATTTAACTTCTATTCGTCTTAATCTGCTAGAGAAGGAAATGGCAAACTATTCCAATATCTTTGCCAAGAAAACACCATATGAGGTCATGAAGAATTGGACATGACTGAACAATTGAACAACAGTTCTGATTCTCCAAATAATGAAGTATGAGAGCAACAGTATGGCATGGTGATTAGTGTGCTACATTTCAATTCTGAAGGATCTGGATTCAAATCTGTACTATCTATGTGACCCCAGGCAAGTCATTGAAGGTCTATAAACCCTAATTTCCTCATCTATAAAATGAAAAGGTTCGATTAAATGGCCTCTCCAGTCCTTTCCAACCCTGAAATCAATGATTCTATGAACTGGGAATCACTTATACAGTAACTACAAAGTACTGACCCTCAATTTCTTATTTTCCTATTTTTATTCATTCTCTACATTGGAAGTAAGGATTTTAGGGAGACCTATGATTCTCAGCTAATGTTAATATTGTATAAAATGGCATAGCCACTTTTTTCTGAGGTCAAAATACAAGGCACATTCATCACCTGTGTGTGTGTCATGAATGCCTCAAAGAAGTATAAACTTTCTCTGGAACATAAAATCAGTTTGTTGGCACATGATAGCTGTGAAAGTTTTTTTTTTTTCTTTTTTCCCCCCAACTACTATGAACACATCTAATGTATGTACTGAAAGAATGTAAATTTTTGTGGTCCCAGAAATTTTTCCATTTCCCTTTAGGAAAGAAAAAAAATGAGATTTCATCTGTCACCAATAACACTCCTTAGTCTAAGGCAAAATCAAAAGGAAGGGGTAGGTGGCGCAGTGGATAAAGTACAGGCCCTGGATTCAGGAGGACCTGAGTTCAAAACCGGCCTCAGACACTTGATACTTATTAGCTGTATAACCCTGGGCTTAACTCTCATAGCCCCGCAAAAAAAAAATAAAATCAAAAGGAAAACACTACCATTCAAAATTCCACTGTTAATTCTCACATGAGAATTCTATACTTCAGAATATTATGGCATGGATAGCCATCAGCATTAGCTTAAAGCATATAGTCACCTGGAACAAAAAGTAGGTGACACCGTTTGTGAAGGACACTGATAAGGAGAACAACCAAGATGATGGGAGGATTTCACGATTGTGATTTCTATAAGACTGGTTGAAAGAACTGGGGGAATGTAGCCTTAAAAAGGTAAGATTTAGTGGGGAAATGATAGTTGACTTCAAGACAGGCTGTCAGCTAGGAGAAGGATTCAACTTCTGGTTGACCTTAGAGGGCAGAACTAGGAACAATGGGTTGAAGTTGAAGACAGACTCATTCAGGCATAATACAACATTAGTAACATTTGGAGTCAGTGAAATGGGGAAGGAAGATTTGGGGAACAAAGGAATTCTGCTTTGTACATGTTAAGTTTAAGATGCCCATGGGACATCCAGTTCAAAATGACCAATTGGCTGACTCTTAGTGATCAGGGGAGTAGTTAGGGCTAGATAAATAGAACTAAGTATCAGATGTTGAAAACTCTTGTTATATGTAACTGAAAAAATTAAATAATATTAATATTTTTTTAAAAAAAAGAACTAAGTATCATTTGCACGGGGATAATAGTTGAATCTATGGGAGCTAATGTGATCACAAAGAAAGACAGTATAGAGCAGTAATTCTCAAAGTGTGGTCCAAGGACCTTGCAGATCCCTGAGACTCTTTCCGGGGGTAAGGTCAAGATTATTTTCATAATAATATGGAGATTTTTTAATATCTAATATGGAGAATATTGATAGATATAACTCACATAAACAAAAGCTCTTTAGAGAGTCCTCAATAATTTTTTTATAGTGTAAAGGGGTCCCAAGACTGAATAGTTAAGGAAGTGATAAAGAAGGAAAAGAAAAGAGAGCTCAGGACACAGCCTTAGGCTACACTTATTGGGTTTTGTTTGTTTGGTTGGTTTTGCGGTGCTATCAGGGTTAAGTGACTTGCCCAGAGTCACATAGCTAGTAAGTGTCAAGTGTCTGAGGCCTGATTTGAACTCAGGTCCTCCTGAATCCAGGGCTGGTGCTTTATCCACTGTACTACCTAGCTGCCCCCAGGCTACATTTATTGTTAGTGGGGTCCATGACACATAAAAAAAGCTAAGAACTCCTGTGGAATAGCCAAAATAGGAGATTTCAGGTGACAGATGGAAAATTCTCATGGTCTTTAGGGCATAGTAGCAAAGCAATTGGTAATGTAGCTGCTTTTTTTTTTCTCTAACCTGACCTTCATGTATGTATGTATTTATTTATTTTTGCTTATTTTATTTTTCAATTTATTTTTTTTTTATAATGGATCTTTTAAGTGTCATTTCTACCAATAAAATCACATCTGCATCTCATTGGACAGTACCAAGGACTTTGCTATTGAGAACTTTCTGCACCTTCGGTGGCTAAGGCAATTTTCAGAAGCAGTGGCTGGATGTCATTTCCATAGGGATTGTTCCTCAAGATTTTGACTTCAAGAGCTAGGTTGGAACCAAGGTCAACGGTATGGAGGCCATTGCTATTCCCTGGGCTCTTTGGTTCAGAGTCCTGAGCTATCTCCATTGGAGTCTGAGGAGAAGTAGTGGCTGAAGCGAAGGCCGTGGTTTGGCCCACCTTGGCACATGCTGCCTCCTCTATCCAGTGGTGCCAGTTGCTTCACCTGCACCTTTGCAGTAGAATTGAGTGCTAAACTACCTCATGTCTTTGAGGTATGCGAAATCACCTACATGGTTTGACAGTGCCCAACATGGCAATGAAACACAGCATGCTACTTAAATCAATTTCAGCATGTAACATTTACTTATGCTGCCAGTTTAAAAAGAGCTTTTGAAAGATACTGGAATGCAAAACCAGTTATCATGAAAATTATTAAGCCCATTTTGCTGACTGCTGTCATGAATGAACTAGAACTTTTATGGCCAAGAAATATATCTCATGTCACTGCTCCTTAATCCCTCCCCTCCCCCCCCAAAAGCCCCCCAAAACTCTACTTCCTTAGTGATTATTTGCTCCTGAAACTTTTTTGTTTGTTTGTTTGTTTTTTGTGGGGCAATGGGGGTTAAGTGAGTTGCCCGGGGTCACACAGCTAGTAAGTGCCAAGTGTCTGAGGCTGGATTTGAACTCAGGTCCTCCTGACTCCAGGGCCGGTGCTTTATCCACTGCCCCATCTAGCTGCCCTGCTCCTGAAACTTTTAATGAAGGATTTTTCTGAGTTGTTTTAGTTTCTTTTGTCAAGAGGCTTCCTATCTATATTCACCATCAGCAATAATTCATAAATAGGATAAGATAGATGATGGAGGAATCCCTTACCGCAGAAGAGGTTGGAATGAGCATTGGGTTGGGAGTCAAGATAGCTGTATTCTAGTCCTGGTTCAATCTGTATGATTTTGGGCCAGACACTTTATCTCCATCTAGTTCTTCATATTTAAAGAAGATGTTAGATAAGCTGACCTTTGAAAACACTTTCATTTCATTATGATTTTAAGTGCCCATATTATCAAGTTGTCTTGAATCATGTACTTGGAGTAGGAAGTCCTCTACATGGTGTGATCCAAGGGGAGCTCAAAAGGCTCCATCTGAGCTTTCTCAGGGTGGTACATTGTTACCTCTAGTCACTCCTTTAAAGAAATACACTGGAGGCTCCCTGATGAAAAATAGCTTGTGTTACTTGGGAGGGATAGACTAACTGAATCATTAACATTTTAATACAGATTCTTTTGTAATAATAATAAGTATTTCTATAGCTCTTTAAGGTTTGCAAAGTGCTTTACAAATATTATCTTATTTACCTTAAAAAGCTGTGAAAGGAGACAGTTACAAAGGGAAAGTTTTGCGGAAGGAGGGAGAGTCAGGACAAGTTTAGAATATGGGGGACTACAAGGACACAGCTATGAAGGGAAAGTGTTAATGGAAGGGAGAGGCTTAGAATTTGGGGGACTTCATTGGTATGTACCACAGTGGTGGGGGGGAGGAGGAAGAAGAGAAAAAAAGCTAGCATTTATATAGTCCTTTAAGGTTTACACAGATTATCATATTTGATCCTCACAACAACCAGGGCAAAGTAGGTTATCCCCGTTTTACAGATGAGGAAACTGAGGCTGAGAAAGGCTACATGACTTGCACCAGGGTCACATAGCTAATAAGTGTCTAAGGTGTGACTTGAACTCAGGTCTTCCTGACCCCAAGTCCTGTACTATATTCATTAAGCCATCTTCATGCAGGTGAGTTAGGAACAGAACCCAGTCAGATGCCAAAAGTAGTATGAAGGAACACTGAAAACCAACTTTGCCCCCAATGGGATTTTGCCTAGGGCAACAAGCTCCAAAAGTCAATGGGCATGAAATTCAGAGTTAATGAGTATCCCAGATTCATACCATTCATTAGCCAGAAACTTGCTGGTTATTCTATTATATGATCAAATTCAATGGGCTTCAGGGCTATCATCTACTACCAACCAGTCCCTTCTGTAAGCCCCCAATGCCCTGAAAGATTCAGTGCTTTAAAATACTGAGTCTCTTGTGAATCTCAAAACAGCTGAAAAGTTGTGTTTGGAAACCTCAAAACATCTTTCTGTCCCTCCTATTACCTAAAAGGGTCCATTGCTCCATTTACAAAGGCATTTCTTCAGCAGATTTACAAGGTAACATCTGTTCAGAAACAGATGTTTATGCCAGAACCCTATTCTGCTCATTAATGCTTTTCCGGTTAACATCTAACTATCTCACTCATTAGTTCTTAATAATACTTTTTGTATCCAAACCATGCCAAACACCCTCTCTTTAGAACTCTTTATTATTGTTGCTTCTGCTGCTGTTGAATTACGCTGCTGAATAAAGGAAAAGTAAAAATAAGCCCCTCTAAGAAAGCTGCTATGTGTCAGAGCTCTATCTTTGTGAACTGAACAAGCTGAAATCAATTAAAAGTGTGTGTTCAGAGAACGCATCTCAGCTGTCTAATTGTACCACCTCTGCTTTAGGGCCAAATTTTGACTCCCTGCCAAATTGCCATCAAAATGGGCGCCTATTAGCATTGCTACATTGCCATTTTGGAGGGTGCAATTCAAGGGCTTGTGTTAATCTTGGAAGCCCAGTGCACTCTGGGGCCCAGCTCACAAAGAAGCCCCCTTCCTTCGACCCATCAGCTGAGGTGCTTCCATGGAATGTTCCTCAGTCCCAGTGCTGAAGCAGCAAATCAGCAGCTGAACATTCTGGGACAAGGGGACTGACTTATAAAAGCTACCCTACCCTTTCTCCCTTCTAACCACTCCACATTGTTCACCCAAAGGGTCAACAAGAGCAAAACCATTTTCTACAAGAGGGAATATGTTTACCCAGAAGCCATATTATGTCTGGAAAATAAAATTGGGGTTGTGGGGGGGTGTGTGTGGGAAATTAGTTTCAGCTGATCCTAGTTTATTTCAGGTTGTGTTAATCAAAACTGTGTTTTAAATCGATGATGTCATAGCCTCCATTTGTGCACTAACCAGAAAATTGTGCAATATGACTCCAAAAGCAGGAACAATGGTTGTACATTTAAATGAGCTGAGATATAAATAAATAAAACTAAAATTGTTCTGTACATCCATGGGGGGTTGAAGGGGGAGAGACAGAGAGAGGGGCAGGCAGGGAGGGAGAGAGGCAGGGAGGGAGCAAAAGAAGAGGAGAAAGGAAGAAAGGAAGAAAGGAAGAAAAGAAAAAGAGATAATCCTCTAGAGAACTCAGAGCAACACCAATGCATTGTAGTCTGGAAGAATATGGCTTAATAAATCATCAGTGGAGGTTGCCATAGGAACAATAAATGTATAGTCACCTATATTACTTAACTTTATGCAACCTTTCCTACAGGGATGCAGGGATGGTAGATCCCAGCAATATTAAGCAAACACCAAATTCTTATTTAACTTCAGAGTTGTTGCCATTCTCACACATGAAGAGAAAATGTTTGGTTTGCTGTAGTCAAACAGATTTTGACCCTTCAGTTCTACTTAATGCCAGTGTCCACTGATTTCAAGTACTACACCGTAGTGTCATTGTGCCCTGTGTTCTGTTCTTTTTGCTGCTTTTCAGCTAAATAAGGAGGCTTATGGGGTTGACTTCTTCCAATATAAATAAGATACTTTCCTTTAGAATCTCAACCCACAAAGAATATGTCCCATAATGTCATGAAATAATGAATAAAGTAAAATAAATTCATGCTGCTAACAAAAAACATTTTTAAAAAATGAAAAAGAATATTGAATGTATCTTCCATGAGACTCTACTTAGTTAATTTTCCTCATTTACTTAAAACATGACAATCTGTTGGGCTTACATTTTAGCCAATGGAATAAAAGCCTAAATGATGAGGAATATAACCTTTTTAAGTTGCTTAGTTGGTCATGCTCAGTATTTCCTAGTGAAGAATAGAGAATATAAACGACTGGCAAAACCTTCCTCCCCTTCCTCCCCAGTTAGCAGATATCATGTGAGGATTTCAATCAATGTGGTTGGGGTATTCTAACTGTTATCAGAATATTTTTTTAAAGTTCACTGAAGCCAGGTTAAGATCTCCTATTCTGAAAGAATGAAAAGATTACAACAATTCAGCAAGGATTCTGCCCTTCAGGTCAAGGGTACACAATAACCTGAAACATTTTAGGAAAATTCTAATAGGAACTCCACTGTAATTAGATCATTTTTTTTCTTTAAAAGAATGCTCTCTCTTTAGAAGATACTCCTTTTTAGAAAACCAACTCTTTCTGATAAGGGACAACTTTTAAAAGCTCATGTGAAAATGTCTTTTAAAAGAAAGGTAATTGGCTAGGTGTGGTGATTTATTTAGCCTGTAACCTAGGCTACTGGGAGAGGCTGAGGTTGGTGGATAGCCTGAGCTTGAGAATTCTGAGTGGTAATTTTGAGCACAGCACCAATATGGAGGACTGGGGGTGGAGAGTGGGAGGGCCATTGGAGGAAAGGAAAAGAAGACAAGGAAAGTAAAGAAGGAAGGAAGGTAATTATTTCTTGGCAGGCTAATATACTTGTCCTTTCCTTGGTATCAAATCAGTGTCTGCTAAAGAAATAATTGGAATAGCAAATGAAAAACAGAATTATTCATTGTAGAGAATTACTTGTAAACAGAACAATAAGGCATGGTTACTCCAGACCATTAAACATCTTTTAAAGGTACATACAGGGGGCAGCTAGGTGGTGCAGTGGATAAAGTACAGGCTGTGGATTCAGGAGGACCTGAGTTCAAATTCGGCCTGAGACGCTTGACACTTACTAGCTGTGTGACCCTGGGCAAGTCACTTAACCCCCCTTGTCCCGCAAAAAAAAAAAAGGTACATACAAAGGCTAGGTAATAAGGTAAACAACAAAAACCCATTTTATATAGAACTGAACAATACCAAAGGGTTTCATCCAAAGCTCTCTATACTTTGAATATTTCTGGGGAAAAAATATGTGGCAAATTGTCAGGTATTCATTTCATGAAGAGTGTAAATTGGAGGAAGGCACCTGCCCAGTGTCAGGCAATGGTGTAGATCCTTACCCTGGTAAGCTCTGTTTCTGGAAGCTGGCCCCCTTCTCTTTGGAGCCATAGGTCCCTTTGTAGAACAGTTAGGCAGTAACTTTCTAATTTATAGTCCCCTAGTGGCTGGAAAGAATGAATACAGCTCCCAATTTGCCCTACCTTTCACACTGAGATTATCTGGTTCATTGAGTTCTTGAGATGTGCAGAAATGGTTTCTTAATTGTTACTTTGTGAAGCTTATTTTATAGTCAGGCAGAGCCTTTGAATCATGAATCAGATACCAGGGTGGTATAAGCCTAGAGAAGGAAATCCTCCAGGGGTTGTACAGAAATGGTAAAATTTGGAGAAGACAGGGAGGTAACCCTTCTGTGACTTTGGGGTGCTTATGGGATTCCAGAATCAGATATTTAGAGCTGGAAAGCACCTTCCATGTCACCTACTTCCGCCCCCTAATTTTAACAGATGAGAAAACTGAAGCCCAGAGGAATTAAGTGATTTACCCAAGGTCACACAGGTAGAAGGTAACACTGAGGAGGTATAGGGAGAAAAAGGGCTGATTATATAGGTGGTCATAGTGTACCTGGCCGAAGCGAGAACAGCAAGGGATCTGCTAAACTTACAGGTACTTACTCATTTGGTTGTGATCTCATCTGATCTTGGAAGCCAGCATTGGGTCTAGTTAGTTCTTAGATGGGAGCACCTGGGAATACTGAGTGCTTAAAGGCATCTTCTTTTGAGGGAAGCACTGTGACACAATGGAAATAGTGATTGATTTGGAGTGAGAAGACTCTAATTCAAATCCTCATTCTGCCACTTAAGACCTGTGGACAAATCACGTGACTTTTCTGGACCTCAAAATCCCCAGTGGTAAAATAAGGGTGTTAGACTAGTTGACCCTTTAAGGTCTAAACCTCTGATCCTATTTATTAATGCATTTGAGTTTACAAAGATTTATGTAGGTTTACTGAGAGTCACAATGGTATAATGGATAGATAGCCAGTTTTGGAGTCAAGAAAATCTGAGTTCAAGTCTTGACCTACTCATACTGGCTCTGTGACCCTGGGCAAGTCACTTAACCTTTAAGTGTCCAGGGAAAGTCTTTAAACCCCAAGACCTTAGGAGGTAAGTAGTGTAAATATTTTTAAACTGACCTAACAAACGAGGTAATTAAAACTTAGAGAAGTGAGGCAAGGTTCCCAGGCTACATCACTAGTTAGTTAGTCTGCAGCAGAGCCAGAACCATCCCTCTAGCTTCCCCTGCCTCTAAAACAAGTTCTTTTTAGGACACGACTGTGCCTCACTTTTCCAACTGAGATTGATCCCACCCTTCTCACTGAGTTGTTGAGATGCACACAAGTGGCTTGTTAAACATTACTTCAACAGGTTTATTTTACAGCTGAGGCTTTGAGTTGTGCATCAGAGGCAGCTGACATGTTCATTTAGGAGCAACAAGTCATCTTTCAGGAGAAAGAAAAAAGTTGCTGAATTCCTGACAGATGCAGCACAAGGCAGGCACCATGCACTCCTGAACACACAAATAGAATGGAATAGAAGCACACAAAAAAGGGACTCAGGTCAGCAAAAAGAGACATCTAAGGGCCTTGACAAGGCAGTACTGAGATCCATTAAAGATTGGTCTTGTCCCATCCCAAAAGGACATCTGGATAAATAGTCACTGGGGAGACACAGTTTTCAGACTTACCTGAGTAATTTGGTCCTGGGTTGCCTTAAATTGACAGTGGTCATGCTGGTTTCAGTGTTTCCTTGCTGATGGGGCAACAATTCTAAGAACCAAGCCTTCACCGGAGAATTTTTAACTTACATGTCTTTGCAGCAAACCCTTTCAAGGATATAAAAATTAAAGCCACTAACTGGATAAACCACCCTGTATAAGCAGTTCTTCCCATTCTTTTCGATTTTCCTTTCTTGATTCTTTTCTAAATGGATTTCGCACTCTGAAGGTCTGAGCTAACAACCCTGGGGACCAAACCTAGCCACTAATGCACAGCATTCTGCTTTGCACACAATCTCCATGAAAAAGTGGATAGAAAACAAAACATGGGAGTGGAGAGGAAGATGGTTAAGGAAGATGTTCAGTTGTTTTCCAGGCTAGTCAGACACTTGGTGATGGGGTAAAGATACTGGAGTGGTTTAACATTTCCTTCTTCAGCTCATTTTATTGATGAGGAACTGAGGCAAACAGGGTCAAGTGACTTGCCCAAGGTCATACAGCTAGTAAGTATCTGAGGCTGAATTTGAATTCATAAAGATGAATTCAAGCCCTGATTCCAAGCCCAGTGTCCTATTCCCTGTGCCACCTAGCTGCCCTCTGTTATGGTGGATGGCTAGCTCAATTCTTTGATCACTAACAATATCAGCACTTTAAATAATCACTTTTCAGTCATTCTAGGAACTTGTTTGTAAGCCAAAAGTTTACTTGAAACACCATATTTTTCTGTCCTACTGCAATTTATTATCTCACAGATTTAGATATGCAGTGTTCCCTTGATCTTTTTTTTTCTTTTTAAATAGGTGGCCTCCCATTGGCCACTGGAAAAGAAAGGCACAGATAAACCAAAACCCTTTTTAAAATCCTTTTGAAAGTTTTCATGCTCTGAAGGTCACCATGTTAACAACTTAGGGGCCAAAGTGATTGATGAATCCACAAAATCTTCAATAATCCAAAATGATGGATTAATTTTTTAAAAGATTAATTACATGTGGCTTTGGAATTTATTCAGTCATTCAACAAACACTTATTATGTGACCATTTTGTACATATCATTGTGTTAAGTGATGGGGAAGATACAAATTTTAGATTAGACAGTTCTATCAATTCATGAAGCTTACAGTCCAATAAGAGTATAAAAAGCAAGCACAGACAATTATAATATAAAAGGGCTATTTATGAGGTCAAAAGGGAAGGCTATTCTTAAGGGAGGTGTTTAGAAAAAGACTGGAGTCTGGCTTTAAAAGTTGGGATTGGAGGGCAGGAATTGCACGAGTAAGAACCAGATTTAGTTCAAACTAAAGAGTGAAATTAGTCTGTGAAGACATGGCTAACCTAGAACTAGAAAACTCAAGTTAAAGTGTTGGACTTGGAGTGTGGAAGACATAAATCCAACTCTGCTTTTGATACTTACCAGCTCTGTTAACCTAGGCAAGTCACTTGACCTCTCTTAGACTTAGTTCCCTCAATTGTCAAGTAGGGATATTAATAGCTCCTATTTCACAGGGTTGTTTGTGAGAATAAAATGAGATAAAATATAAAGCACTATGCAATTTTTAAAGTTCTATATGAATGCTAGGTATTATTATTGTCGTAGCTGCACATCTTAACCCCCTACTCCTACCTCTTCTCCACAACCAATTCCACGCTTAGAGCAAATGATTCTTTCTTAGACCCATGCAAGATGATTATTTCTATAATTTAGTTTTCCCTGGAATAGGAATGGTGGAGTATCTGAATTCCAAGGAGTTTCTGCAATCAGGATAAACAGTGGGAGTTGAGATGTCAACAAAGCAAGTATTTAAGTAGACTAGGTCCCTAACTTCAGAACTTTAAAGCAAGATTTTTCCATTCTCCCTAAACTTGTAAATATTTGAGACTGGACTGAATTGAAAGTCAATTCCTAGCTTCTGAAATGTATCTTTTACATGTAGAAATGTGTTGTGTCTACAAGGCCATTTTTAGTCATATATTCCATATACTGGATTCTAAAGGGTTTTCTATGTCTTATTAAAACAAAACAAAAACAAGATAAAGTTGGTAGCTGTCACATTACCCCTGTCAGGAAAGTGAATGATGAAATGGACATAATTTATTCCAGTATCTTCCCCTCTATCTGGAAAGACTATCAATGTACCCTACCCACAAGGTAATTCTATGGCACCAAAAAAATAAACAAGCAAAACAAACCCTCTAATTACAAACAAGAAATATCAGGCAAGTTTTGACAATGACTCTTCACTTGCTTTTTTTTTTTTAAACAAACTCCCTCTCCCCTTCCCCCCATTACTGTTAGTGGAATGTTGAAACTTTTAAAAATAATAAGTAGCACTTAGAAGTGATTGTTATTTTAACTGTGAATTAAGATTAGAAGTCTTTTGTTTAAAATGCAATTGTGTGTTCTCTAAAACACTTCCAAAGGTGTAGGGCCATAATTCCCTTGCAGGCAAAGTCTGTTTCAGTGAAATTTTTCATTTGCAAATTAGATTTGCTTATAGAAGAAAATGAGAAGTCATCACCAGACGGACTGAAAAAATGGGGCCACTCTTTACCTACCAGAAACAATTAGCTATAACATCTGCACTTGCCAAAGGAAAGAAAGAAAAAAGGAAGGAAGGAAGGAAAAGGAAAAGAAAAAAAAGAAAAAAAAGTCTTCACTTTCAGATATTTTGTCTTACACTAAGGAATCAACTCAAAACAATAGCAACACTAAGTACTATTGACTCCAATGGCCATATCTGCCCATTTTCTCCAGTTGCAACTGAAATCAGGAAAATAATTGGAAAATGACCCTACTCTGTATGCAGAAATCCCTATGAAATGTCTTCTGTTATGAAATCTGGTTCTTATCTTCTTAGTCTAATTTTGGGAAGTACATATTATTTTTAACTGGGGCAGGGGGGAAGAGGGGTGAAAGAGTGCTAAACCAGGCATTAACAGCCAACATTAGCCTGCAGGGCTGGATTGCACTCAATATAAACAAATAAAGTCTGCCTTCATTTCCAGGTACCAGGAGGATATCTCCTTTTAGATGAAGGTACAGCTAGCATACAAAGAGGAAGACTGGAAGAGTAGATAGGGAAGCTTCTTTATGAGCCAGGATCAACTGTGTTCTAGTTCTACCTCTGACATGTTCTGACTCTGGAATTGCGTGAAAATCACTTTGCTTTTCCACACTGCTAAGAAACAGTCAAAGACTACATGTTATAATCTGCATCAGTAGAGGGAATTCCCTCCTCAGGGAGTTCACTACATATATGAATAACGGCTCTGAACCAAACAAAAAATGGCCTACCCTTGTTTCCTGTCACACAGTATGTTCCTTGTCATATGACAACTTGTCTCCTTTATGATCTTATATATATCTGTCTGTTTTCTGGTTTCCATTTTTCTGGCTTCCATCCTGGCTCTTCTTGTGGTCGTTCCCATTTGATTGGGGCTGTCTCTTATCCCATTCAATCTGGCTTATTTACTGGCTTCTGCTACTTCCTTAGATTTGGGGTTTCTGACTCTGCATCCTATAACTGTGTCATCATTTGCCATCATGGTAATTCTTCAGCATTAGCTGGTGGCCATTAACCCTTCAATCATTCTTCCATTTGAAGGTAAACCTTTAACACTTGAGGAGTTAAGGATTTAATTTATAGATCAATAAAAAAAGTTCAGCCACAAGAGCAAAGGTGGGTTCGAATATAGGAAACATTTTTTGGCATCCTCTGTCACCATGAGCCATTAGTCAGTCTCCCAGGCTCATGCTGAAACATTAGTCATAATATACAATTTGTTATACTTAATGTAGTAGGCTAAATGGATAAAGGCTGGACTTGAGTCAGGAAGACAGGTTCAAGTCCTTCCAGTGAAAAATTGACTATGGAAGAACAAACAAATCACACAGCTTCTTTTTCTTTTTTCTTTTCTTTTCTTTTTTTTTTTTGTGGGGCAATGAGGGTTGTGACTTGTCTAGGGTCACACAGCTAGTAAGTGTCAAGTGTCTGAGGCTGGATTTGAACTTGGGTCCTCCTGAATCCAGGGCCAATGCTTTATCCACTGTGCCACATAACTTTTCACTGATTCAGATATGTCTCTAAGACTAGAAATTACAGATTTCATATTTCAGGGAGTTTCTATACTCATTACTTCACGATAGGAGTGAACCAAAAAAAAATTCAAAACCAGAAATAAAAATGTTCATCAAGATAATACATATTTCTAGTTCAATGAAATACTTATTTCTAGTTGTGAATCTATAAGAATCACCGAATCACCCTTCTGAAATTTTGTCTTTGAGAAATGAATTTAATGATGAACCATTTTTCCTGATTAAACACTTATCAACACAGGAAACAAAATTTAGGCCATTCTACCCTCAGATGAATGAATACCTGATTTGAAGGATTTACTCCAAAAACATGTTCCAAATAATACCTTTGGCCTTAATGTGGACTATTCTAGTGGAGGTCACTTTTATCTTCTTTTCATCAATGACTTCCATTAGATAAGAGAACATACTTGAACATTTATCTGTTTTACTCTATTGGTAGCTGGCATATTAAAGAACAAGGTGTGAGAAAATAATGGGATTTGGCAGATAAGATTTTAAACATCACAAAAGGTTGCATTCATGGTAATCATAGATATCCCATTCTTCACCTCTTTAAAGCCCAGAGTAGAATTTTTGGTTGTCTATTCAAAAAATCAACTTCAAAATAATTTTTTCTTGCTATTTATGCTTTTGGTATTCTTTGAAAGACAGTCCCATCAACTAACATTTACTGAGCGGTGCTTGGCACTCTTTGTAGACTAACTGGCATAGCACTGGGAAGTCCTATTCCCTCAATTTTGCCCCATGAGCAAAGTTCTAGATATTAAATATAATTTCATTCAGCCGATATGTATTAAGCACCTACTCTATACTATGTGCCAAATATAGTGCCAGTACTAGGAATACAAACACAAGTCACATCAATAAGCATTTATTAAGTACTTATTTTACACCAGACACTGTGCTAAGCACTGGGAATACAAATACAAGCAAAAATGCAGACAGTAAGATAGACCCTGCCCTCATGGAACTTACATTCTAATAGGGGAAGATAATACATACAAGGGACCTGAAAAGTGGCATATGAGAAGAGCATGGTGGAGCAGTCCAGAAAATCAGGAGTGGAACTGAGAGAGTGAAGGAATGAGCATCAGTGACCTGGGTGCTTCCTCAAAATGGAGGTTCTTGGAGGAATTCATCAGTAAGAGGAGAGGACAACAGAGGTAGATGGATCTTCCAGGGAGAGAAGGCTGGAGGGTGGAGGCATCTTCCAGGGTGAGAAGGCTACTGAGGGGTAGGGAAGAATATCAACCAGAGAGTCAGGAGCAGAGCCACAAGGGGAGTGAAGGGGTGAGTGTGGCAAAAATGAAAGAGCATGATACTGGAGTGCCATTTGTGCCATGATAATCATTCTCATTTATAGATCACTTTGTCAATTGTAAAATGCTTTTCTCACTACATTCCTGAGAAATGAGTA
This sequence comes from Dromiciops gliroides, assembly GCF_019393635.1. NCBI lineage: Eukaryota > Metazoa > Chordata > Mammalia > Microbiotheria > Microbiotheriidae > Dromiciops > Dromiciops gliroides. Next base: position 143,830,811 of record NC_057862.1, read on the forward strand.
GTGTGAGCACTAGTTTCTTTTACAAATGAAGAAACTGAGATTCAGAGGGGTTTTTTTTTTGGTTTTGTTTTTTGCAGGGCAATGAGGGTTAAGTGACTTGCCCAAGGTCACACAGCAAGTGTCAAGTGTCTGAGGCCAGATTTTAACTCAGGTCCTCCTGAATTCAGGGCCGGTGCTTTAGCCACTGCCACCTAGCTGCCCCTCCGTGTTTAATTTTTGCCTAAGGGCACTGAGTATCTGAATCTCGTCTAAACCTCTTTCAGTGCCCCTTCCATTAAAGAGAGCTGCTTCTCATCCTGCTTTGCAGCCTTTCAGAGTCATTAATTTTTGCTTATTGAATCATGTTTCTGCTAATAGATTGCCCACCAATGGAAATCATAGAACAGGTAAGCTGCTAACCTCATTAGAATGGCTCTTAAGGGAATGGAAACTGTAACCGATGTCTTTATGCCAGACTCCATAAATGAAAGGAGTCAACACATGCTTCCTTCTATAAAAGCTTGGCATCCCATGCACTTTTAGGGGCTCCTAACCTGAGGAAGTGCCCACCCCAGGCTTGGCCAATGGAAATCCTACAGATTGGCACAGAGATGGCCCAGAGATCTGATCTTCTGTTCCTTTCCCCCCACATGCCTTGTAAACCTTCTTCTTTTAAAATAATAAAGTAGGAGTTCTTCCTCCAGCTGTGATGTCTGTCCTTGGCTGCTCTGCACCATTGGGGCTGCTGCCGGGAAGCTCTGGCTCGCTATACTTTTAGCTCCTTCTTCAGACTCCTCTCTTCACCCCTACCATAAATCTCTGACCTCCAAAGCTCTTTGGAAAACAATCTTTAACACCAGGCTTCTCTTCTTGGGAGAAGACCCTTTTTTATATCACTCTTGGTGCTAAAAGAGCCCTTTTAGTTCTCTTGCTATGGGAATACTTCAAATTTTCTTCTGAGCAGCCCAATTTATCTATAGAGGATTTCACAGGCCCCCCCACCCCCAATACCAATGTCTCTACAATTCCTGATCCCTCTATCATGACTGGTAGGAAACATTCTTCCCTGAATGATATTACAAAACCAGATACCTTCCTACTAACTAGATTGGATGGCTATTTTCCTAATAGTCACAAACCATTTAAATCAACAGCAAGAGATCCCATTCCTTTATATCATATTTATTCTGTTCTGTGATTTTGAACAACTGTTAATTTTTGAAACTTGGAGAGGAAAAAAATCACTTAAGTATTATATTGAGTACCCAATATGTGCTTAGTACTATACCATTTTTGTTGTTGTTCAGTTGTTTTTCAGTCAAGTCTGGTTCTTCGTGACCCCATTTGGGATTTTCTTGGCAAAGATATTGGAATGGTTTGCCCTTTCCTTCTCCAGCTCATTTTACAGATGAGAAAACGGAGGCAAACAGGGTTAAGTGACTTGCCCAGGGCCACACAGCTAGTAAGTGTCTGAGGCCAGATTTGAACTCAGGAAGATGAGTCTTCCTGACTCCAGGCCCGGCTCTCTATCCACTGCATCACCTAGCTGCCCTACTACACCATACATTATGTAATGTTTTCAAAATTGTCCACTTGATCGTCCATTTCACTTGATTCTTACCATAATCCTATGAGGCAGATAGAGAACCATTATTCCAATTTCATGGCAGAAGAATCAGAGAAAAAGAGGGTGAATTATTTGCCCAAGGTCATACAGTGAGATAATAATGCATCTGGGATACAATCCAATTCAATGTTCTTTCCCCTTAAAGGGGTGGATTTCCAAAAAAACAAAACAAAGCAAACAAACATGATTGCTATACCCACTGATATTTTCCTTCAAGTCAGACACTTGTTGACAGGGTAGTAACTTTGCCTGTTATTCCTGGGAAATGTCTGAAATCAGAGATGTCAAATTGTTCTGACCAGTTGAATGAATGAATGTAAAACACAAACACGTATTAAATCATTGATTTGAAGGGCTAAGTCCTGCATTCTAATTCCCATCATATCCATTCAGTTCAGGCACTTTTCCCCTCCAAAGTCACATCCCAGTAGTCCTTGATATGGAGACAAAAGAATCTGCAAACACTACAGGGCTCCAAATGATCTGCATTCAGGGGGAAGAAGAAATCCCAAACCCCTTCGCTTGGGCATGCTGAATTAACTATATAACCTTGACTGAAATGACACTTTGCAAATTCTGTGTGTTTTATGTAACTAAAAAGAACAACATCAAACTCTCTTAGATCTCAATGAATTTGTTGAAAAAGGTGAGTTTTTTCCTGGACATTCATTATGTCTTTTATGAAGTAATTTGCCAATTTGTTTAATTTCCTTTGGAACTACAAAAATAGGGTTCACAAAAATTAATTTGTGGCTAGAAGGGAGAGTCAAATCTTAGATCTACAGGGTTAATATTTGCCAAAAAAACCCACAAATAAACACTCCCCCAAACAATGTACACTCTAATCTTCACCTTCCACACAACTTACCTGTCATCTTTTTTTTTTTTGACTCTTTATTGCAGAACCAGCACTGTTCTCATGGTTGGCTATGCACAAAATATCCTTCTGTTCTCCCAGTCACATCAAAGAACCTTCATGCTATGCAGACAGATCATCAAGGGAACCAAGAAAATTAACAAACCCACCTAGGTTATTTCTATTAAAATTAGCCCCTCAGCCTGCAGGCTCTGTCAATTTTCATAGAACAGAAAGCCTGACAAGCACAGGGAAGACTCTTAACCTCTCTGGGTTTGTGTAAACAGCTTGTGAAACACAATGAGAGGGCCAGGACCTGCTGGTTCCATCTCTTTCATTGGGGTAAAGAAGGGAGAGGCATGTGGTCTACAAAGGATTCTGGGAAATCTACTAAAACTTGTCTCCCATGCTATTACTGTCAAATTAATCTTCCTTAAATATTATTTAGGATTCTGGGAACATAAATTGGGAGCTGGAAGGAACTTTAGGGGCCATCTAACCCAACCCCCTCATTTGACAGATGAGGTAAGGCCTAAACATGGTAAATGGTTTACCCTGGGTCAAGTAGGTAGTTAATTGTAGAACCAGGATTTGAACACAGTTCCTCTCATTCTAGATTGAGCAGTCTTTCCAATGTATAACAAAACATATCAAGGAATCATTGTCATCCAAAGAGCAGCCTAACTAAATTTAGAGATGTTAATTTTTCAGACACAGTAACTCTCAAAGTCTAGTAGAATTATACTTTCCACAGGAAGAAAGGGAACTAGGTAGTATAGTAAATAGTGTTGGGCTTGGAGACAGGAGGCCCTCAGTTTATATCCTGCCTCAGATAGTTGTGTAGCCCTGGGCAAGTCATTTAACCTCTATCTGCCTCAGTTTTCTCACTTATAAAATAGGAATAATAGAACCCACCTTCCTCAGTTGTTGAGAGGATCAAATGAGATAATATTTCTAAATCCCTTTGCAAACCTTAAAATACTATAGAACTGCTAGCTAATATCATTACTAACTATTATTACATGTGTGAAAGGTATACCCTCATTGATTACATTAAAGATCCTTTAAGTGTTGAAATAAACTTTTTTGTTGTGTAACTTGCTCCAAGGGCATGTTTTATCATGCCCTTGCTCAAAAACTATTATCAGATGTAACATGCCCACCTCTTTATATCTAATCTATTTTGGCTGTATTTTCAAGGTCTTCCAAAAATTACCAATAAATCCCTCATTCCCCAACACTATTCCACTCTGGCCAATTTATCTCTGTTGTCTAGAAAAGACAATGGGTTGTCATGGCCAAAGACTTCATCACCAAGTATCCAGGGTTGATGTCTAGATCATGTGAGATGATATTTGTAAAGTGCTTAGCACAGTGTCTGGCACATAGTAGATGCTATATAAATGGTAGTTGCTACTATTATTACTACAATTACTATTACTATCACTATGACGATAGTAGTGATGATGGTGATTCCCACTAGGGATGAATCGCTTCATCCTTAAGTAGGTTGGTTCTAAGAAAGCAAAGACTACTGCTGGGACTAGAGTCAAAGCCATTCAACCATGGTTCAACATGTTAGAGCTAGGATGTCTTTTAGAAACCAGGGTGAGGACTCTGCTACAATGAGACATCCAATTTGGACTTTCTTCTTTCAGGGATGCTGTACAGTTAGTTGCAAGCCATTTTTCATAGCCTCTGAAGACTTCAAGTGGTAGGTGAGTCATAATATATACATTCAGCAACTATTCTATATACAGGACTGTTTGTAATTGGCACTATAGGAAATACAAAGAAACAAAAGACTTGAAACATGGCCCTAGATGGCACAGTGGAAAAAGCACTGGACTTGGAGTCAGGAAGACCCGAGTTCAAATCCAGTCTAGACACTTACTAGCTGTGTGATCCTAAGCTAACTGACCTCTCTTTTCCTCATCTATAAAATGGGGGTAATAATAGCACCTGCCTCCCATGGTTGTAGTGAGGATAAAATGAGATATTTATAAAACACTTTGCACATTTTTTTTGTTTTGTTTTGGGGGTTTTTGGGGGAGGCAGGGCAATGAGGATTAAGTGACTTGCCCAGGGTCACACAGCTAATAAGTGTCAAGTGTCTGAGGCCAGATTTGAACTCAGGTGCTCCTGAATCCAGGCCCAGTGCTTTATCTACTGCGCCACCTACCTGCCCCCAACTTTGCACATTTTAAAGCACTATACAAATGCTAACTCCTTTTTCCAGGAGCTTAAAATCTAACTGAAAACTATGACAAATACATAAAATATCTTTGATATTCTAAGATTTTGGGGAGTTGGTGAAAAAAATATACAAGACAGATAATCATAAAAAAAGTATTTTATTTACAATACGAGATGTCACATTGTAATTATACATTGAAGTACCTAATGGGTGGTTTAAATTATACGTTCTCTAGAAATTCAAAGAGAGAAAGGGCAGTAAACGGATTTCATGGAACTGGTGGGGATGGCTATATAAAATTTGCGTATTTCGATGAATAGGAGGAATGACAGGTGAGGCTATATAATATCATTCTCTTTGAGCTCTTTGAATATTTACATGACACACTTTAGCATTTAGTCATATACTGCTATTCATTATTGCTTCATTAAGATAGTGATTATAAGCTCCCTGAGGGCAGGTTTTCTATCTTATCCTTCTTGGAATCCTCCAAAGGACCTAGTGGGTGCTCAATATTTGTTGCTATTTTTTTTTTTTGTAGAGAAAAGGATGACTTGTTAAAATGCCAGCAGGCAGCTAACATTTTCCAAAGGCCCAATGTGTGTGCAATACTATCCTGGGCACCGATAGAAATCAATACAAAAAGAAGTTTGAAGCTTTGTTGGCTATCAATGGGAGGAAAGCCTTCTCATTACTCTAGATGACTTTGGTAATGCGGTTGGAACAAAGCAGCCCTAAAATCATTCCACATCTCAATCCTCTTGGCTCCAGTGGCAATGAGTTCACTCAGACACATAGGATGGTAGGGAAATCCACAGCTTAAGGGAAATTCCCTTCGGTGTTAGACAGTGAAAATCAGATTTGGGATCTGAATGCATCTTAGACCATTTCTTCACTTTTCAACTCAAGTTTTATGCTTGTGCTTCTTCTTTAGCTTATGATCACCTAATCTAGGGGCTAAAATAATAATTTATATGTGTATGTGAAGATAGAGAGATAAGATAGGTAGATAGACAGTGTTATCAGGTTTACAAAATACTTTTCTCACAACTTGTCTGTGGGATAGGCAATACAAGTATCATTGTTCCCACTTTACAAGAAAATTAGTCTCAGACTCCCTTGAAGTGACTTGCCTTAGTTTACTACCTTATAAGTATCATTCCCAGGTCTTCTGCCTCCAAGTCTAGTAATTTGTCTGCTCATTCACACTGTCTTTCTGACTTGTGAGGTTTGCTTCTCATTGAAAAATGACATGTGTTCCATTGTCAACAAACCACAGATGTTTCCTGAAGAGCTGTTACTAGCCCTTAACTACAGATAAGGGTGCCCCTTTGCTGAGACCCTATGTCTTGTAACCACTGAGTCATAAGGACAAACATTCTGCTTTTATTCAGTATACTGGCAGAAGACGAGCAACACTCCCTTTTACAAATGTCCATCAGCTAACTGGAAGACAAGATTCTCTGTACAATCCTGAATATCTGAACAGACTATGCAGCTAGCCAAAAACTTTAAAGGAAGAGTCTTCCAGAATTTGTAAGCTCAAAATATTGAAATGTGCCATGCTTCTGACTCCAAATAGAGGCAGTTGGGTGGTACAGTGGGCAAAGGACTGGGCCTGAAGTCAGGAAAATCTCGGTTCAAATCCAGGTGTGTGTGTCCATGGTCAAGTCACTTAACTTTTGTCTGCCTCAGTTTAGTCATCTGTAAAACAGAGACAATAATAGCACCTACCTACCAGGGTTGTTGTGAGGACAAAATGAGATAATAACAGTGCCTGGCATATAGTAGGTGTTTAATAAGTTCTTGCTTCCTTCCTTTCTTCCTCCCTTCTTCCCCCATTCCCTCCCTCCCTCCCTCCCTCCCTCCCTTCCTTCCTTCCTTCCTTCCTTCCTTCCTTCCTTCCTTCCTTCCTTCCTTCCTTCCTTCCTTCCTTCCTCCTTCCATTTCTTTCTTCCTCCCTTCTTTCCTTCCTTTCATACCACTCTTTCCACTATTCCAGTCTGTCCCTCAACAGTCTTCCTCTTTATCCTGCCTCAATTGTTTCCTCTGAAAGATCCCCAACTAAAAAACTAGTTGTTCAATCTGATCCTAGTATATTTTCCCTAGATGCAATTCTTCACACATAATTGTGAAAAATTCTCCCACCTTCCCTTCTTTAACATCTTAGGACACATTTCTTCTGGGAATCCAAACCTGAGTTACCTTAAGCTCTAGATGGGGATTGAAGGACTGAAAACTTCATTTCCTGCATCCCCAAAGAGTACTTATTCAGAGCATCCTCTCTAATAAAGTAGAAAAGAGTATGAAAGAATTGTATATTACAGTTTGTAATGATATTGTGACTAAAGATTACATTTTTTATGTAGCCAGTATTTTGAGCACGCCCTGTTTATCTAACATGGAGCCCACTGTGTCCCCCTACCTCATAGGTAGGTATGGCCTCCTTTGATTAGCTACCCATGTCTTTAAAAGTGCCAAGAATTAGGCATTTACTATTTTTTTCTGACATCTTTTAGGCTGTGTTATGAACTGAACCTACAAAGAAGGAAGGGCTTTTCTTCCCCTGTTCACTCTCGCTCTCTCTCTCTCATCCTGGATCTGAGAAATGGGCCTATGGGTGGTTTGTCCTCATTTACATGTGCTGAGGTTGATCCCCACAGACTGGGAGCTTAAGCCATGGCAACTTTGGAGCCAAGATTGCAGGCAGCATGGTATAGCTGGTGTGCCTGGAATGGAAACCCTGAGAACCTAAGGTGCCTAGGACTGTAGCTCAAGTGGGCAGGAGTTGGACTTGAAAGTGGGACTGTGTTCTATAGGAACTATAAATCTTGTTCCCCTCCTCAGGGCTTGAGGTAGTAGAGGGGGGGGGGGGAAGATTATGCTTCCCATGAGTTGGTAGGGGAGTATGTTTGAATATTTTGTAATATCTTTTGAAGTAAATATTCCTTTGTAAAAACTCCATTGTGCCTGACTAATATGGAAATGTTTTGCATGACTACACATGTATAATTGTTATTGAATTGCTTATCTTCTTAAAGGGGTGGGGGTGAGAGGAAGGAAGAGAATTTGGAACACAAAGTTTTTTAAATGGATGTTAAAATTGTTTTTACATGCAATTGGGGGAAAATAAAATGTTAAATAAACAACAACAAAACCCAAACGCTCCATTGTGTTACATTTAGAGGGTTACATGTGGCACATTGCCCTGATCTAAGAGGTTACTGAGTTTGACTTTGATTCTTAGCAATACTTTAAAAATATTACTAAAGGGAGAGTAGTGAACATCTAAGAAAAGAAAGGGATGTACCATAAAGTGCCATCATGTCTTTATCAAGAATAGGTCATGGGACAGCTAGGTGGTGCAGTGGCTGTGGAGTCAGGAGGACCTGAGTTCAAATTTGGCTTCAGACACTTAACACTTACTAGCTGTGTGACCCTGGGCAAGTCACTTAACCCCAATTGCCTCACCAAAAAAAAAAAATAATAATAATAGGTCATGTCAGAAAGACCTCATTTCCTTTCCTGACATATTTCCCAGCTCAGAAGATCAGGGAAATGCGATGGATGTAGGGTGCTAAATTCTTACCAAAGCAATTAACAAAATTTTTCATGCTATTCTTAGAGAGAAAATGGAGAAACATGGGCTAAACAAGAGAAGAGTTAGGTGATGCACTTGAAATTGGTTAAATGGTTTGATTCCCCAAAAATAATTATTAAGGTTTCTACATCACTTTCAGGGAAGATGCTGGCATAGAGGTCCAAAGAAGGACACTTGGCCCCAGGTTTGTTATCATTTCTATTGATGACTTGGATAAATGTGTAGATGGTATACTTACCAAATTCTCATATGACAGAAATCTGGAGGAATAACTAACTTGTTGGATGAGCCAGGATCCCCCAAAGAATTCGATAGGCTAGAAGGTTGGGCTCAATCTAATAAGATGAAATTTAATGTAAAAATTTATACTCAGGTTAAAAAAAATAACTTCACACAAACACAATGAGGGACACATGGCCAAAGCTATTCAACTGAAAAAGATATAGGGATTTTAGTGGGTTCAAATGTCTGATCCAGTGGACAACAAAGCTAATGTGATCTTAAGCTACATTAAGAGAAATCTGTTGTCTAGATGGAGGAATATGATCATCATGCTATATATTTATCATGCTCCTATCACCCAATGAATGCATATTTTTTTAAAGATTCTAGTTCTCATCTCATCTTCTGCTAATTACTCCATATCTTCCTCAGGTTTGGTAAGATTCCCAGCTTTGGGCCTTTGAAGACAATCATTCCATTCAGTTATCATATATCTGAGATTGTTATTCAAAGCTCATTAAGCATAATCTTAAAGCTGGGTGAGACTCTGGAGCTTAGCTGGTACAATTTTCCCATTTTAGAGATGTGGAAACTGAGGTACATAGAGGTGAAGTACCTTGCCATGATTACACAGCTAGAAAATAAATCAAAGGTCCTCAATCTGAAACCGGGGTTTCAATAGGGTAGCAATTCTATATACTGAACGTCAATGGCTGGTATTAGGAAATTAAATGAAAATGAAGAATTCTTGTCCCATGTGGTATGTCATTTGTTTATAAAACACTTTGTAAGGATTATAGTATAAAATAGCCTAGGCATATATAGCCTATAAATTACAAAGGGAAGGGTGGGGAAAGAACAAGAAAAAAACTAGTAAATAATAAGATCTCGGGGGTCCAGCAGGATGATATAAGAAAATCTGGACCAATGCTACAATGACACAGTTTGATGACACTGGTCTCATGGGAAAGGATCAGCTGAAATATTAGAATTGACTCATCTGAAATCAGATTATTAGGGTGTCTACAATAATTTCTGAGTCCCCATTTTTCCAAAGGACATTTAATGTGTTTTGCTATAGAATCAAAGGGATTTTGCAAAAAGAAGCCTCTAGTCTTGTCTTAGCTATTCATGTAAAGAACAGTTATACTGGATCTGGTTTAGCTTACTAGTTTAAATAAATACATCAGACACTTGTTTTAAGATACCAACTATTAGAATAGTTTATGAAATCAAAGCCATTATTACCATTTTAACTTGGTTTTCACAGGCAAAGCAGGTAACACATTAAGACCTGGGGATACAGCTAAGTGGCACAGTGGATAAAGCACCGGCCCTGGATTCAGGAGGACCTGAGTTCAAATCTGGCCTCAGACACTTGACACTTACTAGCTGTGTGACCCTGGGCAAGTCACTTAACCCTCACTGCCCCGCAAAAAAAAAAAAAAAAAGACCTAGAGATACTACTAAATATGGAAGCCATGAAAAATTGCTCTTCAGTGGCTAAAAAGTATGATTTTCCATTTTCCCATGTGAAATGGAGGAGCACAACTCACTGTTGCGTGGAACAGTTTGCCTGCTTGGTGCAGCTAAATTCCTATGCCCACAATACAGTCATGACCTAATCCCTTAATCCAGAGATGTCACTCCTCAAAGTTTTTGTTTCAGCCACCAAAGCTAGAAGTTAGATGCTGTAGTTCCACTGTTAACTTGGTTCACCGCAGAAGAAACTACAGAGTCATTTTTTGAAGGCCTACAGACTGATGTCATTGCTTTGCCTATCCAATGTCACCTCTTCCTTCTCCACAAAACCATTGGGAACAAAGGAGAAGGAGGCAAAGAGCTGAAATTTCAGCCTTATCCCAAGACTGGAACCCACTTGTGAGCTAATTTCTCAAGTAAGTTTCAGCTTTAAAACTGTAAGGGGTACTAAGAAATAAGGGTAAGAGATGTTAACAGTTAATGTGACACTGATAGTGAGGAAAAAGCCTGAGTTATTACCACATTAGCATCTGTTCCTTACAGGAGAAAATATTAAATTAATATGGCATTTAGCATCAAAGTGCACTGAGGACCATACTGAATAGGATGCAAATTTGTGTGCTTTATTTACAATTAGTGAAGTGTTTGTTGCTTTGGCTAAAAGGAATTCAGCATTAACATTTACCTCAGTTGTGTAATGGAACTCATTACCAAAGCAGAAATGCCTTGGAGGGAGCAGTTCTTCTTATAAAATAGCCATTTTGCAGACATACGCTGTCCCTATAAAAATGAATTTGATAGATGCTGAATTTCCTAACTGCCTTAGATGAAATCTATGATCTGATTGGCTTAAGGAAAAAAAATTCAACTTGGGTAAATATCCCTGAAGAAAGGCACACTGAATCTTCTATCTCATTAACCAACTCGCTATGACCATCCTGTCATTTTTAAAGGTCTCCAATATTTATGAACAGAGATACCACTACACAGTACCCCTGCTGCTGCTGAACTTTAGGCCTTGAGCTCACCTTGGTTCTCCTACCATTCATAACTCAATGAAAAAAGAATGTGTAGGTTTTCATTTCTTAATTCTTGCTCAACACCACCCCCCGCAACTTCCATCCCCACCCCTGGATATTACTCCACTGTGAAAAGTAACAATGCAGAAGCCATATTGTCAAAAATATTGCTGTGAAATGCAAATGCAAAGTATCAAGGATGCCACTTAAATCTGACCCCATACAAAATCTCATAAAAGCCAGATCCTTTTCAGAGAGATGAGCTAATTTTAAAGGCAGAATATTTGTCACTCAGCACCATGTGTATTGCTACAGTTCTCCTCTAACTATAACAGCGGGGTTGCCCAAATAGCATCTTGGTTTTGCAGGAGAAAACAAAATTTTTGGAGATGTCTTGAAAAGTTGAATTGAAAATCACAATTCACTTCTTTTTCTTTCCCCCCCCCTTTTTTTTGAGTAGTTTCAAGTTCAAAGAGTTTGACTGCTCGAGAAGAATAGCCTGGCTATAAAGAAAATATATCAGTTAAGCTGTCATATATTTCAAAAACCTTAAGAAATGAAAGGTACAGAAGACAGAGGCAAGGATAGATAGCTGAAAGTAAATAAAAATGAATAGTATGGTCTTTAAAAAATAATGCTAGAAATGCACAAGCCCAGAAGGAACACAATGAGGCCTGTGATAAAATGTGAAGGACAATACAAAAAAAAAAACTTATGAAATTATCTCTTGGGGCCAGAAAGAAGAGCAAAGGCTAATCTTCATGGGGGTAATGAGACAATGACAATGGAGCAAGGAAAGAAGGCTGAACTACTCAGCCCCTGTTTGCTTTGTTTTCTCTACCAAGATAAAACACAGTAAATGCTCCATTCTAGGGCCCTGAGTAGAAGCATAAGAGGAAGTCAGATAAAGGATAGTCAGAGGAGGCTTTGTGAAGGAGATGCACCTTAAGCTAGGCCTGGATGGATAGGTAGGGTGTGGTGGGCAGGCAGAGAAGGGAGGGAGACTGTTGGGGGTGGGGGAGGGTGAACATCAAAGAAGGAAATTTCCTGAGGGGCATGTAAAAAATGGGTACCTGGGGCTGGTCTATAGGAAATGATCAGGCACTGGTCCTACCAAGCTCCATATAGAACCTTGTATTGTTCATTTATAGAAGGGGGCAGCATGGAACAGCTGAAGAGCCCTGGATTTGTAGTGAGGGGACCTTGCTTCAGATCCCAGCTCTGCTACCAACTACCCGGGTGACACTTGGGCAAGGCACTTAGTTTCTCTGGGTCTCAGTTTACCCATTTGGAAAAGGAAAGACTTGAAAAGGGAAAGGGAACGGGAAAGGGAGGAAGAGGAGACATAGCAAAGTGGACAGAAGCTCTAATGAATAGGCACTTGGCCAGGGAGGATGGAAGACTAACCCGAATTTCAAGCCCTTCCTCTGACACATACTGGCAATGGACACCATGCCCTGACTCCAACATTGTCATGTCATTGTTCTTCTTCAAAAACAAAGGATGGGGGGCAGCTAGATGGCACAGTGGATAGAGCACCGGCCCTGCAGTCAGGAGGACCTGAGTTCAAATCTGGCCTCAGACACTTAACACTTACTGGCTGTGTGTGACCCTGGGCAAGTCACTTAACCCCAACTGACTCACAAAAAAACAAAAAACAAAACAAAAACAAAACAAAACAAAAAACAAAGGATGAACAACATGTGACCGCTAGCAAGTCATTTAACCTCTCAGTGCCCATAGACGATTCTCTAAGATTAGCAACAAATGTTGGTCTGCATTGGTTGAGGGAGTTTATCAACCTAGAGTCTCTAAAACTAATGAAATCACAAAGCAAGTTTTTAAAAAATGAATGGGGGGGGGTGCCAAACTAAATAATCTTTTAAGGCCTCTTCTTAGGATGCGAATCAATTCCATTGCCGCTTCTCTCTATTTTTCTCTTGTTCTCTATCAGAATGAATTCACAACGGAGGAGTAAAAGGGGGTATTAGAGAAAGTTCAGGAGATTGCAAAGAATGACAAAACTGAAGGCTGAATTTCTACTGAAGAAAGTACAGCATTTCTCCTTTCCAGAGGGAATTGCATTAGCCTGGCAAAAGTTTAGGAGTCTAAATGACTTCAGTAGCACTCACTCCCTTTTACTGAGGTGATAGCAACTTCCCTTCCTAGAGGGACCCTCTTTTAGGTAGAACTATTTCTGCAAGCCAGCAAGGCCTCAGTCAGCAGTGATTAAATTACCACCTGAAGCCCTGAGACACTTCTATTCCTCTCACTTTGTCTTTGGGGCCTCATCTCAGCAATGTGTTTCAGCATCAGGATGAGCCACGATTGCAATCTGTTACATACCAAGGGCAAGAAGGAATGCCCTCCTAACAAGACTCTGGGTATCACTGAGATTCCCTGTGATTTGGCCATCTGAATAGTAATATTCTTCACATTCAGGTAACAAAGCTCTTAGGAATGGGAAAAATTGCATAAAGGCAGAAAATGACAATTTAGAATGTGAGCCCTTTGCATGAAGGCATTAAAAAGAAATCCTAAAAGCCCTTACCAATGCAGATGCCAAAAGAAAAAGAGAGAGGCTTCTTATAAAAAATAGACCAAGTCCAATTTATAATAAGTGGCCATATATGTACCACAGGTTATGAACATTGCAACCACATTAAAAGTGATAATAACATAATGCCATCCAGTGTTATGAAATCCCGGACAACATAAGATGGGCTACTTAAGCATAAAGGCTAATACAGTCTATAAGCACCAGGGAAATAAGAACTACATGGAAGAATAAAAACATTCACTTGATATTTCTCTGGATCACCTCCTCAATGCTGGCAAGGAAGTAAACAGGTTTACAAAGGCCCCTCAGCATTTCTCTATGCTTCAACCATTCTTTTTTTTCTTGACTCATATCTTAGCATCAGAGCTGATTCTTTGGGGAGGATCCTGTGTTACTTTTTCATTTTTGAGATGGCTAAGAGAAGAAAATGAAGAAATGGATTAAGTCAGCCATGGGAAAATGCAGGTCCATTGTTTCTCAACTTCTAACCACAGTCAAAGATTTTTAGAGCTAAAAAGGACCTTAGATCACCAAGCCTTAATTAGGCACCTACTAGGTGCAAGGCAACGTGCTAGCGATACAAGGAACAAAAAAGTAATTATTTTCAAAGGATGTCAGGAAGGCTGGCATTTTAATCATCAATCACTACCCAGCAAGATAGAGTAAAAAAAAGTGATGAAATTGAGAGGCAGGGGATGCCTGGATTTGAATCCTAACTTTGTTTCTAGCCAAATGACTATGGATAAGTCACAGCTCCTATGGGCTTCAATTTCCTCATCTCTAAGATAAGGATAATGTCTTCTCTATCCTGAGATTACAGGGTTGTAAGGATCAAATGACATTTTCTATGTGAAGCATTCTGCAAGCTTTAAGTCACTTTCTCTACATACATAAATACACACGCATATACACATACCTGCATACTTGCATACATATATGTGCATACATACATACACATACACAAACATGTGTATGTATATACATATATGAATGTGTCTATGTCAGCTATCTTGATCACTGACCAATACTGAAATCTTGATCTGAGGACTTCCTTCTTCTATTTCAATTTTGCTGTGTGAACCAAAAGAATATTTTATACTATGTAGTTTGGGATTTAAAAAAAAATTTTGGAGCTTCAGAGAAAAATAAACCCCAAAGGCATTTTTAATTGAGAGGAGAGTCTTAAAGATCCCCTGGAAGAGGAACAAGAATTTAGGTTTTACTGAACCTACTAGGTTTTAAGGAAGTCATATGAATACCCTACAGCTGGAGAACAAAATAGGAAAGTCATCACTTTGCTGAACAGGAAGTTGAATTGGGATATGCCATTCTTCCTTATCATCTTCTGTCCCTTTAGATATAGCTCTAAAATTTGCATCTTGTCTAAAGTGGCACAACAGTGGTTACAAGTATATGGGAAGGAGCAGCTAGGTGGCACAGTGGATAAAGCACCGGCCCTGGATTCAGGAGTACCTGAGTTCAAGTCCGGCCTCAGACACTTGACACTTAACTAGCTGTGGGACCCTGGGCAAGTTGCTTAACCCTCAATGTCCAGGCAAAACCAAAACAAAACAAAAAACAAAAAAGAAGTATATGGGAGGATAGGTCTGTAAGGAGGATACTCTTTTTGTTTTGTCTTTGTTTTTGTTTTTGTTTTTGCAGGGCAATGGGGGTTAAGTGACTTGCCCAGGGTCACACAGCTAGTAAGTGTCAAGTGTCTGAGGCTGAATTTGAACTCAGGTCCTCCTGACTTCAGGGCCAGTGCTTTATCCACTGTGCCACCTAGCTTCCCCGGCATATTTATTTTTGTTTTTGTTTTTGTTTTTTGAGGTTACTCTTTTTAAAATCTAAATCTTAAGATAACAGATTTTAGAATTGGGAGGCCATTGAGTGCAACCCCCTCATTTTACAGATGAGGAAACTATGGCGAAGAAGGGTTAACTGACTTGCTGGGCATCACACTGCTAGCAAGTATCTGAGGAAGGATTTGAACTCAGATCTTCCTGACTCTAAGCTCAGTGTCCTATTCAGATTGTAGCACCTACTGGCACCTATTCCTACTATGAGGTGCTGTGATTATAGAACACTTCTGGAGACCCCTAGGCTTCAGGTCAAGGACCACATTCTTCAGAATGAGTTCAAGTGAACATTTCCCCACCTAAACTAGACATATCCTTTCCTCCCCACACCCCACATCCCTGCAAACCCTCTGAGAACCAGACCAGTCTTCCCCCAAGTAGGCAGCCAGCGATAGTCAAAAGGTACACCTTCTTCCATGCCAGACTTGAGGACAGTTGAGTTGTGGATGCCCTCTGATTACAGTGCCCTTTCTACTGAAGGGAATACTTCCCAGGTTCCACAGTTTTACAGCCATCAGAAGCACAGAAGCCGAAAACGCTGCTCCAACATTCCCCATTTTTCTCTTTTTTTGGGGGGGGGGGCAATGAGGGTTGTGACTTGCTCAGGGTCACACAGCTAGTAAGTGTCAAGTATCTGAGGCTGCATTTGAACTCAGATCCTCCTGAATCCAGGGCCAGTGTTCTATTCATTGTGCCACCTAGCTGCCCCTCTGCCCTCGCCATTCTTCTCAAAGAAGAATCATCACTGCTTCCTAAAGCTTCTACCCCAAACCTCTTTGGAAATTTCCCTCTCCTCCAACCCCTTTACCATTAAGTCCCTTACCTATAAGCTACTCCTTTATCACTACTTCAGAGGTAATGCAAACACTGGGATAAGACTATTTTTATATTTCAGAGTGTGTGGCTTATAATAATTCATGCTGGTTAGTTTTGTTTCTAGTCTCTTCCCTGCCAGAATGCAATTTGCCTACAGGCATGAACAAAATGCATGCACTTGGAGGCAGTGGTATTCTCCTTGTTCGATGTGCCTGCTCCAGTGCTGATTCAGCAACCTTTTTGTACTTTTAAGAGCATCTTATGGGGATCTCCCATTTGTCTCCATTTCCCTCCCCCACTCTTGCAGCCAAAGCTCCAAATAATGATGAAGATGCATGTAGATGACCTGCCCTTAAAAACACCCTCAACTTTTCCATTCCTCTTGCGACAAAACTGAAGATATGAGCAACTACTGTAATTTTTTTCCTACTTAGCTCACAAACTGAAAATTTACTCTCAGCTTTGCCAGTCTGCACACCTTCCTTGGTTTTCTGTCTCCATGCTTTTCATCTCTCCCCCTTAGCTCCCCCCCTTTGGGGAGGCTATTTTTCTTGCCTTGCTCAACATGGCTAAAATCTACTCTTATTCAGCAAAATTTTGGAGCTTCTCTCCCAGTATCTAGCCTAGGATAGACTTTCAAAAGCATTATTATTATAAACCCATCTCTCTTAAAAATAGAAGGACAAAATAATAGAATCATTCCCCTTTACTTGTCTTTTTCTGTGTTTTTTTTTTTGTCAGTTATTACGGTGGTGACTAAAATAAAGTTGAAACAAAATGCAGTCTGCCTTTCTTTTTTTAACAAATGCCATATTTTGCATTTATTAACATTATTGTTTTGACCAGTGATCACACGTTGTAAAAAAAGAAAGTTTCACTAAAGAGCATTTCTTGAGAGGGCAAAAAAAAATTGGAATATTACAAAGATGTAACAATAAATAAACCCTTATGTAAATGGACAAGGTGATTTAAAAAAAAAACTATTGTAAATGCAAAATACAAAAGCCTAGGAGCTATAATATTATTATGATGGTGTTCTGAATGGGCTATTAGTATATGTATTAGCAACATTAATGTAAATTAAAGCAGTATTGTACTTCTCTCACTTACCTCTAAAAGCTACAAAAGTCCAGGGTAGGCATGCTGGCAATGAATAAGTGCCCACAGTTAAAAGTCAACTAATTTTTAAAATAATTCACACTTTCAAAATTGTTTTGGCCTTATCCAAAATAGTCCATATTTGTAAAAACTGGGTTAAAATCACAGAATTATGTAATTCAATTAAATATTCATTAAGCACTCTTATGCGCCAGCCATTATGCTAGGTGTCATGGGGTACAAAGACCTCATAGAGCTTACATTCTACTTGGGGATATATGCGTACAGATAAATATATAAAAAATAAATGTGAGGTAATTTCTAAGGATCCTGCATCATTAGAGCTAGACAAAAAATTTGAGCTAATCTGGCATGAGAAATAATTACCATAATGTTTGAATTCTTTTTCTGTGGTTGAATTCTTTGTGTAATGGGTAAAATGTTGGAGTTGGACCCAGGTTTAAATTCTACCTCAGACATTTACTAGCTGGGAGAACCTGTGCAAACCACTATTCTCTGGGCCTCAGTTTGTTCATCTGTAAAAAGAAAGGGACGGGGGCACCTAGGTGGCACAGTGGATAGAGCACTGGCCCTGAAGTCAGGAGGACCTGAGTTCAAATCTGGCCTCAGACACTTAACACTTATTAGCTGTGTGACCCTGGGCAAGTCACTTAACCCCAATTGCCTCACTAAAAATAAAAAAAATTTAAAAAAAAAGGGATGGATGTCTAAGGTCCCTTCTTCCTCTAAGTCTATAATAAATTTATAATGCAACCCCCAATCCCTAAAAGGCTGTCAAAATTTTCCTTCTCTTCCTTTGGGGGGGTGGGGAAGATGATAGGGAGGATGGTATTTAATTTTTTTTTTAAAGCCTTCAGGGTGATTGGTAAAGATATTTAGAAATCACCTACTTTCTTCCAAAGCTCTGATTTCTAAATCCAATGAGCCAAATAAAATCCTTGCCAAAAGAATGTTTTAAATTAGTCAAGATTTAATGAAACTAGGCCTTATTTATTTATTTATTTATTTATTTTACCATGAGGGGCAGTTATAATGGTAATGTGAAACATTCAACAGAGTATCATTTTGAGGAAAGCATTGACCCAACTGAGACAAATGGTAATACCCAATTGCCTTTGAATTATAGCACGTTAACTATACAATCAAAGATAGCCTGGGGTATTTTTGAGCCCTTTTTATTTCTGTTCTTCATACCCAGCTTTTGTTCTAAGTCACTCAAGAGCTAACCTTGATTAACATTGTCTAATCCATTATTCAACCTAACTTGACTGCCTAACACCCCCATCCCACTTCCTGATTTCAAAAACCTTTCATTATATAAAAATGAGCCTAATGTTTTGGACATAAAAAAATACTAATGAAATCAATTTGGATACATTCAGAAGAAGAGGATTAGCTAAAAAGAGGAGTGGGGGTTATGGAGAGAAGACAGGAGGAACGGCAAAATAGATTCATCAGTCTTTCCTATGTCCAAAGGATAAAATGACTTACAAGGTTAGCTTATTAACTTAGGTTAAACAATACTGCCTAGATTTTATTTTCTAATATACTTTTGGTAGACAGTGAATTGCCCTGGGAGAGGTATTATGTAATTTCATTTCAAGCACTGTCCTTTGGTTGCAGCAAACAGAAACATACACATGCACAAAAATCAGATTGCAATTAAAATCCAATTATAAATATATTACTATATTAGACACCTACCCAGGAAAGCTACAGCAGGGGACCTTCTCTGAACAGCAGTGTATCACAATTTCCAAACTGCTTTCATGTGTACTTTTGACTATGCCCTCTGACCCCAAATGCATGTTAAACAATGCTTTGCAGTCAGTCTCTGTGCAGGAAATGGACTAGATTTATTCCTCATGACTGAATGGCTTTAATAACACCATTACCAATTTACTTCAAAAGATGACATGGAAAGAATAAATCTTCCTCTTTCTAATTATTAAACAAGAGAAACCTAGAGTTTCACTAGGGAAGACAAAGACAAAACAAGGAATTTGTGAGATGTGATTTATGTGTGATATGAAGAAATGCACAACTGATGAAAAGATGAGCCACCTTTGTTACCTTAGTATACTCTAACCCCCTGTCTACATTGGATCTTCCACTTTCAAATCACTGTTGCTTCACTGACTGAGAAAATGGAACAAATAACAGCAGAAAAGTGGTGAGTCATTTATTCTCACCTAGAGTTTTACAATATTATTTACAAGAAAAAAAATTACAAGCTATGTTAGATACAGAACATATTCCAGATTCCCTTTATAGAATAACCTCATCATTTTCCCTCATTCTGAATTTTCAAAAGATTTCCACTGTTAAACATTCAAATTAATTTTCTTTAATTTGATAAAACATTTCAACTAGAAAACTTAGACTCTCCATTTTTTCAACATCTGTCCCTTAAGTTCATTTGTCTTCATTAATATGGTGCATCTAGACAGATTGCAAAGTGCAATTCCATTCATCTATCAAGCTAACTGGTGAGGACATTAAAAATGGGTTGGTTCTGGATTTTTAATTTATGAAAATTTCCAAGGGCCAGTCTCTGAAACCCCACAGTTTCCTTTTAAGTGGTCTGGCACAGATCGTAAGCCTATTCACCTTACACATCAACTTCATATGGTTAGTGGACAGGTGCTAATTAATCTCCCTAACTTCTCAAGTAGTTTTTTTTTTTAAGTTCTGCTCATAATAATATCAATTTTGTTTTAAGGGAAAAAAAGAAGAAAACATACTTGGCCTTTTGCTAAAACATAGTTTGGAGATTCTGAAAATAAGGGGGTTATACCCTTAAACCTAACTTTTCCTGTTGGAAGATTACTTATGATTACTTATCTTTTTTATATTAGTTTGATTCATCCGATTCCATACTGATCTGAAATTGCTAATTTCCTCTTCAATGCTATTACTTCCAAATAGAGAAATTAAAGGGAGACATAGGCCTGAATTGCTCAGTTACCAAATACTCCTTCCCCAAAGAAGGTGAACTCAAGAAGAATGGTACAAGATGTTTAAAATCTCAGATGATGTGATGAGTCAGTGGGGATTCCATTTGCAGTGTTACCTATTGGGCAAAGACATAGAAGTCCCTGGATATTCATACAAATGAAAATAATCACAGCTATAATTATTGGTCAAGCACCTGCCTAGCACTGCTGGTCCCATTCATTACACAATGAAACCTCATAATCAGGTAGAACCGGGGGAGGGAAATTATGGCAATTGATGGCATTTTGATATTATCCAGGCCAACTCTCTTTCTGGGCAAACTGTGGGATCCTATCCCCTAGACAAAAGCTTTTATTAAATGCTGGGTTTGCTAAAAACAGGAGTTCCTTTGTACCTTACTACTTTTATTATTGCTAAGCACTTTGTCAGGGGAGTTGAGAGCATTGTTCCATTGGAGGCTCCTCCAGGGAAGCAATATGTAAATCACAAGAGACCTATTGTGGGTAAATATTCTCAGGGTAAAACAAACCACTGGCATTTTATGCTGATAGAAGTGTCTATAGGTAATAACTAAAACAAATCAACACAAGCTCACCAGTGATGTTTGCCAATGCCGATGGTCCCTGTTGAAGACCTGTGGAACCCAGCAAATTCACTTATGATGGCATACAAATGCAGAAAAGTGGCTGGGAGTGGTGATTCTGTTTCCCATTCTCTTCCATAAATGCCTTTTCTCTTTCTTTTTTTTTTTTTAAAGAATCACTTAGTATTGTGAATTAAAATGGCTGAAAATGATAAAAATGAATAATTTAAGAATTCACATGTCTCGTTAACACTAAATGACTTTCCAGCTGGGCAGAAAATCAAACTCTACATTTGGCAGTTTTACAAGTCATCATGGAAATGATATGTCTATTCTTTCTTTGATCTCCTATTTCTAGATATTTCCCTCATTTCTAAATAGTTTCCTCTTCTGAATGTCATGGAGGGTTCTTCAGGAGGCTAAGGAGTAGGTAAATCTTTGGGGATTCTGGAGCAGATAAACAGTGAGAAATGTAAAGTTTTAAGTGATGCTACTTCATCTAGTGAGAATTAATTGGTTAGTCCTCATCAAGTGGAACCTAAAAGCCTCATAATTTAGTTGAATGGGAGTTCTTATTATAATAACCAATGAGAGCCAAGGCTTCAAGTGGGAACGTACATGGGAAAGAGAGAATACTTCCTTCTGGCCCTTACCATAACCAGAGGTCCATGAGATACAGTCATAGATGAGAAGGTAGAAAACTATTTTCCCTGGCCTAAAGAATTCATTCCTAAAGACCTTTGCCTCTGAGACAGTCAACCATCTAACCAATCAATCTAGAGGCATTAACTGGGCCTCAATTGTACTTCTGAACAACACAGATATTTTTAAATAGTATAAAACAGAAGATAAATGCTTGCAAACTATGAAATATTCTACATATATTTCTGTGCAATATGGGGTGAGGAGAGTGGTCGGAAGAAAAAAGAAAAGACAAAGTCTAAGGACCATGATAGAAATTCTGATCTCAAAGGTTTCTGTTTTTTGTCCAAGACCTCAAAATACCACTTCCTCAGAAGTAATACAAAAAAGAATGACCAGGTAATGTTTTGGAGACTCTTCATCTCAAAAATATTCAAGGTGCTTCATAACATCACTGCTCAATAAAACTGGATTTATTACCCAAATGGCCTGAGCTTTTCATGACCTCTCTTCCCCACTTCATAATCTTTCTGTCCATTCTCATTTTCTCCTCATTCCTAGATGTCTCAGAGAATGAGTTGGTTCTCCTTCTTGCTAAAGCAATTCTTCCACTTGTACTCATTTCCCCATTCAGCCCATTTGATAGATCAAATGTACAGTACAAGTATACTTTACTTCAATCTCACTATCTCCCTCTATTTTTCTCTTTGTCTCTGTCTCACTGTATGTATGTCTCTGTCTCTTCTTAAATATCTCTTCTTCTACTGACTCATTCCTCTGGGTTTTTCAACAATCCAAGATCTCACCTATCTTTAAAAAGCCTATACTATTTTTTTTTCAGAGCAATGAGGGTTAAGTGACTTGCCCAAGGTCACACAGCTAGTGTCTGTCAAGTGTCTGAGGTCGGATTTGAACTCAGGTCCTCCTGAATCCAGAACCGGTGCTCTATCTATTATGCTACCTAGCTGTTCCTCTAAAAAGCCTATAGTATTCTAAAAATTTTTCCTTGACCCTGATATCTCCTTGAGCTACTGCCAACTTAATTGAATAAACATTTATTAAGGAATTATTATACACATGGATTCATTATGCGCTGAAGATACAAAGACAAAAAAAAAATGGATCATAAGTCTCTGCCCTCCAAAACCTTATTCTCTACTAAAGGGAAACAAGTGCCCAGATGAGTAAGTCTGAGGTAATTTGAGGGGGGAGGGAACACTCACAACTGGGTGAATCAACAAAGCTTCCAGTAGGAGATGGTACATGAGTTAAGGTGCTAAGGATCCTAAGAGGTAGAGCTAAGAAGGTATTTTATTTCAGGCTTAAGGGACATGTGCAAATGTATGGCCAGTTTGGGGTCCTGGAAGAGATGTGATGATAGTAGATTATAGTAAGATAAAGTAATATAAGTAAGTAAGATATAGTAAGATAGAGGAATATAAGAGAATTATTTGTGGGATAACCCATTTGGTTAGCTCTGTTAGGGGAGTATTATGGACCCTGGTTACCCCAGAAGTTGTCTGGGGAAGTGAAGGAACTTTTTACTTGAAACCCCAGGAGTTTTCCCTTGAGATCAAGGAACCTTCTCATTGAGCTCAACCAAAGGACAGACCAAAAGAGATAAGCAAGCAGCACCAGATCTAACTGAGCATGCTCCAGGACCACCACCCTGCATTCCAGCCCTCCTAGCCCACCTGGATGAGGTAATCCTGTTAGGTGTGGCTGCACCAGGAGGGGACAAAGAAACTGCCCACCAGCAGACTGCTGGCTACCCACCAGGACAGAGTTACCGCCCATCATCAAACTACCCCAACCCACCGCCAGGCTACTTCCAACCCATCACCCAATAAGGGACATTTTACCCATGCCATCTTAGCCCTATAAAAGGGTGCTCCCCAGGCTAGTCATGGAGGAAAGTGTTTTAAAACTTCCTCCCAGCCAGTTTCTCTTGTACCCCAATAAACCTGTTCTTTCATTTCTAACTAGGACTTGCACGAGAGTGTAATTCTTTACAGAGGAATCCTAAGGACCCACATGCTTCCCCCCTGCCCATATCAGCTCCAAGGCATAACCATTCTGCTAGGACTGAAGTGGAGTATAGGGGCAGGTCAGAGGATCTGAGGATCTAGGAGGTTAGGGCACCTGAGGGAGCATCAGCACAAGTGCTGATATCTTGTAGTATAATGTCAGAAGTTGGTGAAGGAAAGAAAGTCAAAGATTCCAGTGTTGAAGTCTGAGATAGGAGGGAAAAGAGACCTGGAAGTTGGTCCATAACATAGCTCATGATCTGTATAGAATAAAAAAATTTTAGGAGAGCATATGGACTATTCCTAAAGCTTTTAACAACTCCTCCTTCTGAATATTCTCATCTTCCTTGTTTGTTTTTCTTTTGTTGACATTGTATTCTCCTGGTTCTCTTACCTTTCTGACTGTCCCATCTTTGGACAGTTCCTATTCTTCTTCCCTTTCCCTAAGTGTGGGCACCTTTTCCCCCTTTCCCCACTCCCCGAATGCCTCCAAACCTCTGTTTCAACCCCCATAACTCTCCACTCGATATTCTTTTCCTTAACAATCTTCTCCATATTAGAGGTTTGACTTTTCACCTCTACTGGATGCCTCCCAAATATGTAACTGAAGCTCTTCCTTAAAGGGCAGCATGGTGTAATGAGAAGAGTGTTGGACACAGAATCAGGAGACCTGGGTACAAGTCATGCCAGTGATACTTCCTAGCTATCCGAGCATGGGAAAGTCATTTAACTATTCTGAGACTCCATTTTCCTACCTGTAAAATGAGAACAATAAGACTTTCCCCATCTACTTCACATGGCTGTGGTGAGGGGAGCATTTCCTAAATGTTAAAGCACCATTATCAATGTGAGCTGTTATTTCAAATAAGTGTTGGATGGTTTAAAGTTGTTTGTTTCACTGATAACTTAAATATAGCATGTCCAAACTGTATTCATCTTCCTTCTCCCCCTAGCCCGCCCCAAACTGATCCTCCTTCTCATAACTTTCATATTTCTGTGGACAACATTATGAATCTCTCAGTCACCCAGGCTGAAACCTTATAGCTATCTTTGCATCTTCCCTCCCCCACATTCAATCAGTTGCCAAGCCCTTTCACTTCTTATCTGCACAATCTCTCTCAAATACCTTACCCTGAAAAGCAAGACACTCTATGTTTGGCTCCAATCTATCTCCCCCCCCCACACCCCACCTGAGCAATGAGGGTTAAGTGACTTGCCCAGGGTCACACAGCTAGTAAGTGTCAAGTGTCTGAGCCTAGATTTGAACTCAGGTCCTCCTGAATCCAGGGCCAGTGCTTTATCCACTGCGCCACCTGGCTGCTCCAAGCTCCAATCTATCTTTCCAATTTAATGTTACACTTAGACTGGTAGCAGCCCACCCCTTTCAACTTCTATACATTTGTACAAGAAGCTGACCCCATTGTCTGAAAGAGCCAACACCCTACACATCTCTGCCATGTTGAAATCTGGGACTATTTCTTCCATGAAGCCTGCCATGGTTTCCCCAACTAGAAGCATTCCCTCTATCATTTGAGTTTCTTATGTCGTAGCTTTTTTATTTTCCCTATGTTCTTAATAACTTTCTAAATTATTTAAGTGATGTTTGTACAACTCATTCCCAAATGTAAAAAACAAACAAAAGCCTCACAAACTCCTTGACAGTAAAATTTTGTCTTTACAAGTGGTCCCTTTGTAGGGTCATGCTTTGTAATCTTAGATATCTTCAACCCTGCCTATAATGAGGTACTCCCTACACCCATTTTTCTCCTTGTTCTGGAACCCTTTAATCAAATCAACAATTCTATTACTTTCGGAAAGGTATTGTTGATAATTGATTATCCTATTGTCCCACTTACCATTTATGTACCTTCCCAAGAGAAAATAGACTTCCTTGGCACCGGTTTCCTAAATGTGTTATCACTTACTAATGGAATATATCCTCCTTCAGGTCAGGGACTATCATGTTTTCCTGTTTCCTTACTTTGCCTATTTAGCATGTAGCACAGTGCCAAATGTTTTTTTCTTTCTTTCATCCACTCATTCCTTTGTTCATTCAATCATTTATTCATTCATAATTCCAGGCTTAACACCATACTTTCTATATAACAAGTGTTTAATACTGTATTTTTTTTTGGGGGGGGCTGGGCAATGAGGGTTAAGTGACTTTCCCAGGGTCACACAGCTATTGTCAAGTTTCTGAGGCTGGATTTGAACTCAGGTCCTCCTGAATCCAGGACCAGTGCCTTATCCACTGTGCCACCTAGCTGTCCCCATTTAATATTGTATTGAACAAAATTAAAACAACTCCTCCCTGTCCTTGCCTAGTCTCCCATCAGAAAGGAGGAAATTGAAAGAGTACAGGGAAGTAACATGTGGAAGATTGCACAGAGTGGGACTATATTAAATGGAACCTATTTTTTTCTTTGTTTCCTTATTGCCTAATCTCTTCATTTCACTGTCATACAGTGTTGGATAGGGACATGGCCATAAATAATGAATAAAATTATTTCTGAAATCACGTATGCATGGGATAGAAGAACTGCTTTTACTCTTAAAGAGAGTTGGTTAGACTGAATGGATCTTAAGGTACCTTCCAGATATAAGATTCTATAGTTCTACAGATAGAATACAAATACATATGTGATAACATTTAATAGCTATCAATGGTGAATATAAATTTTCATATAGAATGTATTTAATAAAAAGTAGCTTGAGTTACTACAGGTTTTTTTCTAATGATGCATAATTTAGACCAGATAAGAACTATATAAGATAACCTTTGTATTAAGGTATAACAAACTACTTCTGGCTACCAAGGTGAAGTTGTTTATGAATATGACATGTGACCCGAAAAATAATTAAGACCCATAACTGCTGTCCTCTCTCTTATTTCCTATCCTTTTACCTAATCATAGCTTTTGCCAGGATTTCATTTTATTAACTATTTGGATTGTTATTGGTCACCTTTTGTATCTGAGTGTTTCCCTATCTAATTTTTTTAGCTATAAAATAAACAGATTTTTTTTAAGCATTTGGATAATTTCTTAATAAAATCTAGATTTTTTTTTCTTTTGCCAAAGTGATTATTAACAGATTTCAATCCAATGCCCACTACAGTAGGATATATACCAAAACTGTAATGATATATAATCAAGTCTTAGATCCAAATTCCTTTTCCCAAGTTGACAATTGAAAAGGGAATCAATACTTGCAAATCTAATGGGGAGTGGGGTGATATCATGGAGAGAGCAGACCTAAGTCCTACTCTTGGCTTGGTTACTTACCTAGCTAAGTGGTCTTAGGTAAGCCATTTCAATGTTCTGGGCCTCAGTTTTCTCATTGATAAATAAAAGGAATGGATTATATGTTCTCTAACATCCCTTCTACTTTAATGAACTGGTCTGAAGAGACACATTGTAGTTGCAGATATACCTTTTAAAATTGATTTTTAACCCAGATGGCACTGCCAGATTCATTCATTTAGATGCTGCATACATCTATGTAGTTCGTGTTCTTTGGACAACATTCTCTATCCCCCTTGCTTATAGAAATGAAATATATGGGGATATCACCAAGAAGGCATTTTCCACCCAAATCTATTCCTTATTGAGCAAAAAGTACAAAGTGCAAATGTGCTAAAATGCTCAACTCAGAGTGATCTGCAGAAAGCAACCATTTTAGAAAAATTAATTCAATTAATTTTTATTTCCAAGCAGTAGCATTTAAAGTTGCCATGGACATTTCATTGGGAAAATGATTAATTCTGCAAATATTAAAGGACACCCTGAAGATGTGCAAACCATGACCTTTATCATGATATATCAACTATGAGGACCTGGTAGGGTATTCTTTATTTATCAGTGTGACTGAATTTCAATTAAGAAAGGAAAATTGTTTTCATCTTTGTTTACAGGCAAAGATATATGGACCTTGGAGAGCTCTTGAGAAAATTTTTCTTCTTTTCAATAATTTTTTAAAAAATGATCCAATATGGTCAATTATGTTCATGTTATGAGTAATTAAATTTTCACAAGTAAATATGAATAGGATATAATTTGTAATATATTATAATGATAATAATAATAATGAGTATTTATATAGCATTTTAAGGTTTGGAAAGTGTTTTATATATGTGTGTATATGAAATTATATATGTATGTATATACATACATATATGTGTGTATATATATATGTAAAATTTTATCCTTACAACAACCCTATGATTTAGGAGCTATTATTATTCCCATTTTACATATGAAAAAGTTGAGGCTGAGAAAGTTAAGTAACTTGCCCAGTTATGACACAGCTAATAAGTGTCTGAGGGAAGATCAGAACTCAACTCTTCCTGACTGCTAGTCCAATACACTACTATATGCCACCTAGCTACCCTAGAGTTGCAAATGTGTCAAGAGAACACTGACCTGGGAGTCAGGACATTGCGGGGTTATATTCCTGGCTTTGCCACAACCTAACCTAGGAAATATGGACAATTCATTCAACCTCTCCAGGTCTCTTTCTTCCTTTCTAAAATGAAACAAGTGGATGAAATTATCTTTACGGTTTCTTCCAGCTCTTTGGTTCTGCAATCTATGATTTAATTATCCTGAAAGTACAAAAGAAAAGAAAAGAAATGAAATAAAATAGAAGACCTTGTTTCCTCAGTGCTGAGCAAGGTATGAAAGGTTTCCTTTACCATTTAGATATATGATAATCTTGTTATGACAGTGTTGCGGCCAGATTTGTAAAAGGGTAGGAATAAAAACTTAGTTAGAGTTACATAAATAAGGTCAAATTGTATCTCTGGGGGGGGGGGAAGTATTTGTACATTTTGGGGTTGCCCTGTTTAGTTTGGTACATTTATATTATTGAACTGTATAAATTGTGTTATTTTCACTGTTGACACTTTTATAAATATAAAGAACTCGCTAGAATAAGTCCTGATATGTATCACCAACTTATCCAAATGGAACACTTTACCGTCTTGAAATATGGCATTTTGATAAAAATAGCCCCATTTTTCATCAGATTTGTTCTACTGCAGAAACACAATTGTTGAATAATGTCTAAGTATGCTGTAAGAGGTATAAAAAGCAAAATGGTCATTAGAAAGTATATTAATAAAACTCTGGGGTTTTTTCCTCATCTTTAAAAAACTGAAACATGTATTTCAAAAGAAGAATACTTTCACAATTATTAATAATGCACGAAAATATTGAAAACAGGATAATGCATACAGGGCTACTCTAAATATGTCCTATATATTGCAACTATTTATGATGATAATAGTCACTGACAATTATATGGTGTTTTAAGTTTTATAAGACACTTTGCATATGTTATCTCATTAGATCTTCACAACAAATTTGTGAGACATATGTTAGCTTATTATTCCCATTTTCCAGATGAGGGAAATGAGGTCAAAGAAGGATAAACTAATGGCCCAGAATCACAAAGCTTAGTAACTGCTTGAGGCAACAGAAAAGAGATTATGGCTCAGGAATGATATTGGAGAATGACAAATTAAAAAGACAAAAAAAGAGAAGAGGACCCAACATAGAAGACAGAAAAAGAGGTATCATAGAACTAGAAAAGTGTAAGGTTTAGGGAAACTAGTCTCTAAAGAAAGGAGTATCAGTTGATGCAAAGAGACTAGTACAAAGTAATGGTTAGTAGAGAGTTTATTTCACCAGAAAAGTTTTTATAGGATAGCAAAGGACTCTGATTATATAGGTACTCTGCATTGAAACAACTAGCAACAAAATGAAACATCATCAAGTGCCTACTATGGGCTTACCTTTGTGCTAAGCACTGGTGATACCAAGGCTGATTAGACTGGGTTTTTTTCTTCCTGCTTAATTTGTCATTCCTTTGATTGAATTGACTGTTTGCTTTGATGTCTTATAGACACAGCTCCAAGGCCCCTTCTAGCTCCAGGATTCTGTGAACATTTGCCTTGGTACCACCCACCTATTCCAACACCTACCTACTCCTTCATACTACTTTCTGCATCATTAGCCTCAGTGAAAATAAACATCTGCCCATAGCCAAACACTGTTAAGTTCCCCCACACAAAGACAATTTCTCATGAAAACTATATAAAATGCAACTGGGAGGCAAAGCTCTGGGAATACTGTCTGATTTCTTCTGAGAGAGGCCTAATTAATTTTTTGCATGCCATGTCATGTGTGTTGCTGATCTGCAGGAAAAGATTAAGTGAAATGGGTCATCAGGTCCTTTATGGTTCTAGAATTAGAAACCTTTTAGTTCCTGGACCTCTACTTTCATAAGCAACTTCAAAACTTATGCCCAGACATTACTAGGCCTAGACTTAAACAGAGCTCCCATTTCCAGTCAGCCTAAAGAAAAATAAACTATTTATAAGGAAGTCTTATGTAAAACAATAGAATAGATTAATCCTGATTTAGAATAGAGCTAGATGCATTTGCCTTGATTCTCCAAATACAATAGCCCAAGATTTCCAAATCTGGCTAAACCCTGGTCTGGTTGTACCTGGCCCAAATAAACAGAAATAAAGTAAGTGATGGACTTTAACATTTGTAGTGGGCCCTAGGGGTTGTGTGAGTCCTCTAAGTACCAGGGACTTTAATTTGCTTCCTAAACCCCTGTTATGTACAACCTTTTGACAAGTCAACTTTCCTAACATGTCAAGGAAATGATGTTTTGGTATCTTTAGGGCATCATTGCTATTTGTAAAAGTATGTTTCCATTAGGAAGATGATTTTGAGAATTGAAGCAATAATTTAAATCATTTAAGGCAGACATAAAAGTCTTTTCCTCTCCCTCTCTTCTTCCCTTTATACTTATCTGCTCAATTAACACAAAAAAGTTTTATGAACTTAACTCAGGATAAATGTCTCAATTCTTCCCTTCACTTTGTATATGCTGACATCTTAGATGTTCAAAGTCAAGACTACGATGGGGAAGTCACTTAAGTCACTTTCTTTCTTTTTTTTTGGGGGGGGTGAGGCAATTGGGGTTAAGTGACTTGCCCAGGGTCACAGAGCTAGTAAGTGTCAAATGTCTGAGGCCAGATTTGAACTCAGGTCCTCCTGACTCCAGGGCTGGTGCTCTATCCACTGTGCCACCTAGCTGCCCCGATTACTTTCTTTTTAAAGGTTCTAACTTATGGTTGGGAATCAAATTAAAATCAACTAGAGCTGGAACTTATTTCACTCTGAAATTGTATGTCAAGTTCTCATGATTTGACTGTCAAATATACAGAACTAAACCATTGGTGGAATGTGTTAATGAGCCCAAAGAAAATTGGCCAGCAACATACATTGTTTTTTACTGATTTTTTTTTGGGGGGAGGTGAGGCAATTGGGGTTAAGTGACTTGCCCAGGGTCACACAGCTAGTAAGTATCACGTGTCTGAGGATGAATTTGAACTCAGGTCCTCCTGACTCCAGGGCCGGTGCTCTATCCACTGTGCCACCTAGCTGCCCCCCCCTTTTTTTTTTACTGATTCTTAATAAATTTTAGTTTGCAAATATCAAGGAATTTAAAAATCATTGTTTTCATCCTCATTTTAATGTGCCCGGGAAAGAGAAAAGGCAGAAGGTCAAAGAACACCTTAGATCTATTTTATAGAATGAAGTTATTTACATAAGACAAGCCATTGAGATAGTAATTTAGATTTCTCTAGGGCAGAAGTCATATTTACCATTTTCCCATTTTCCTACTATATCTTTTGAATTCCCTGGCTACAATCTCCACAACAAAAAAGGAGTCCAAAAAGTGCTTGTTGAGTAAATGATGAATTAGCCATGTTGGAAGGCTAAAATAAAGCAACCTTATGAATCATAAGATACCTTTTTCCTCCTTTTTTTTTTTCAACAGTAGCATCTGCTTTGGTAGACAGTTTACTTTCTTCCTTTTTGTTTCTGGCAGATGTTCCAGTTCAATGTTTGCTTTAACAAAACTTTTGTGTTATCTGTTTATATCATAACTTTGGAGAAATAATATGATATATTCCACGTACAGTAAGTGTAAAGTAAAGCATACCAATAAAAGCCTATTTTGTTCCCTTAAAGTGTGAGAATAACATCTAAGTGTGAGAGCTATTCTCACACTTTGATGTTATTCTCACACTTAAAAAACGTCAGACACTCGTATTTCCACATTTCAAAAAAAAAAAAAATTACCAAACCCTAAAGCCCTGTAGCTGCAAAATGAAATGCCAACACATCACCATTCACAGCTGCTTTCCACTGGCACTGGATAAGCAGAAAGCACAGGCGGTTTAGCAGCATGGCTGAAAATATCTGGAAACACTGAAGGTGAAATGAGAGTCAGTTGAAGAGGAGAAAGCCAGTCAATTCAGCAAACCCAAGGGGCACCGAACCTCACCTGAACCCTTACCAGATCACACAGAAAGTTAGCTGAAGCAAGGAGAGAAACCCAAATTTGCCTCTACCAGGATCCTGTCACAGGGGGCCATCACTCTTCTGCCTTTGAAACCCATGTCAAATTGCCCAACAGCTGTGTATGCAGATTGAAAAACAGTGTAGAATGGAAGCTCCTAAAAATAAGCAGCCTCTGGTTCAAATGTTATAATGCAAAAATTAAAAAAAAAACCAACAATAACACTTTTGATATATTGGCCCTTAACATACTTTACTCTTCACCATTTGATCTCCTTCATTGACTGTGCTACCCATATAAATATCTCATGTTCTACCACTCTTCCCCACGTACCATTCTGTAGAGGGAAAGGACAAGTTTTCTCCAAGATTTCATGTTCAGACTCTGTGACATTCATTTTTCCCCCGAAAGAGTTCTAGACAAATCCCAGTCTGAACAATTACATTGGCCTACCTTAATTTCCCCCTAATCTCAACTGATACAATATTTTTTCACATCTCTCTGAAATGGTAGTGCCATGCTTCTGGGCACTGTTAACCAGCTGCTGTATGCCACCCTGGAGATAGCTTCATTTCAGTGATGGGATAAGTTTATCGTTGTTTATGATTTGTGGTGTATACCTAGTGCTTTGGGCTTAATCTGCAGTTATAACCAAAAACTCTTAAGCAGATTGTTCAGAAGTAAGATTTCTTTTCTTTCAATGATTGACTTTTGTTTTTTTATTAAAACAACAACAGCAATATCAATGGAGAATGGATCACAGAGACAGAAAGTAATGGTGACAGAAAACTAGGGAAGGGAAAGGGATTTTATTTCTCATTAATAAATAATTAGTGCACATAATAAAGAAAGCAGTTCTTCATATAAAGAATTTCAATTAGTACAATTCAGAAACATCTGCATTGATGAATCAGCAGGAGGCTTAAGATAACAACAATAACAACCTGAATAATACAACCTCACATTTGTAAAGAACTTTGAAACATTTAACCATCTTCCTAGTCTGTCATTTAATCTCTAGGTTGAATATATCCCTAAATTGGGATCATAAAACTTGCCCTTATTTTGAGACAAATATCAACATTTCATGGGCTTTAGGGAAGGTATTTCCCAGGATTTAGCAGGTCTCTGCATGTTGGCATCAATCAATACCAAGAAAAGGATGAAAAACCCAGTTATTGGAATGGAAAACTGAAAGAAGTCAAAAATTGAGGAAAAAAAGTAATTTCTTTAAACAGTGTACAGAACCATCATTGTTCAATATGAATGAAATAATATAATAGGAAAATCTGGATCTATATAGTACATAAACTTGTCAATACATTTTATTTCTCCACTAGTTTATCATAATCCTGAGCTTACTGTATTATGGAGGGGGGAGGGGATATCTTTAGCAAGAGCTATAGGTTTAATTTTCAAAAGTATTCTTTATCAAGAACCTTAAACAGGCAAAGCAAGTTTCATGCAACTCAGTCATTTGTACCTCCAACTATCAGTTTCTTAAGGAAACCGACATTACATGCTCTTCCACAAAATTGGCATGTGACACGCATTCGTCCTCATTTGTACAATGCCCCTTCTCTGGGCAGCCTGTTCCCCTGTCTGCAGTGCCTAATTTAACTTGCAGTTAAAGGAGGCATTAACCTATGGCACTCAATGGTTGTGCCAATGGTTCATGCCAATATGCCTGCCCATTGCAACTAGAGATGCCCTCTAGGGCAATGAAATGCACATTCTCTGAGGGGCTCTGAGTGGATCTAAACTATATTGGAGCATTTTTAATTTAAAACATGTTCTTAGAAGAGGGCCACTCTTGCTGAACAATCAATTTACATTAAATTAAATTAACACAGTAATGGATAGCTATAAAATTCCATATTACTTGCATTAAATTTAATGATGAAATAATAGGTAATAACAGGTTACCATTTAAGACATAAATATCACATAATCAGTAAATCCACTCAACAATAATGAATAACTTTAAACATCCCGTTTACTAGGCAACAA
Organism: Dromiciops gliroides; assembly: GCF_019393635.1. Classification (NCBI taxonomy): domain Eukaryota; kingdom Metazoa; phylum Chordata; class Mammalia; order Microbiotheria; family Microbiotheriidae; genus Dromiciops; species Dromiciops gliroides. The sequence goes on from NC_057862.1 coordinate 143,864,753, forward strand.
TCTAGAAAGAAGGGAATGTAATTTGGAAAGTTATTGGCCGTCAGTGAATGTACAACATAATTGCATTTGAAAGGGACATCGAAGAGGCTGTTAACCCGGAGCATATGGCTACTTCTCACTTTTCTCTGCTTTATTTGTATTGAGCCATTTGGGAAAATTTAATACTGTATCCCAGGTGGCAAATCACCTCTCAATGGGCATGCTGTTTCTGTATCATTCACTCTGTGTCAAAAGTGTTAACTCACATGCCTGGAAGTCGGCTCAGGACAAAGATGGAAGTTTTTGGCAATCCAAGAAATAAAGAAATGTATCCATTAGGCTCTTCAGATTCATTTTGGCTTTTAAATTAAATAATATGATTTATTTTTAATCTTTTCTCCCCCAATTATCTATGTGCATGAAACACTTGGTTTAAAAAAAAAGTACAAAAAAAAAAAGGAAGAAAGAATGACTCATACAGACGTGGGATGGAGCTAGATTGTTCCTTGCATGCTGAATGATGTATGAACAAAAATATACAGAGAGAGGGTTTCATGTAATACTGAAAACTATCTGCCAAATGATGCAGGGTTCCTTGGATCCATTGCCATCAGTATCCTCAGCCAAACAATGACAACTCCAAAGATGCTAAAGCCACAGAGCAGAAAGTCCAATTATTAAAGGCTTTTGGCAAAATGTATGAACTTTCCATCAAAAGAAATCCAAATTCTTGACCATCCCCAAATCAACTGTAGGAGAAGAGGAGTGACCCCAGGGGAAATAAGTTAATCTAAGTGAGATAAACTCCTAGATGATTCTCAAGACAATCTCCATAATAATGGTCTCCTTGAAGAAAAAGATATGTTTAAAATATTTGGCCTAAAGATCTATGAGTCCCTTGTCATCCAAAGTCTTGTATTCCTTCCCTCATGCATACTGGGACATGATTTGCTTCCCTAGAAGAGAAAGTCTTCACCTCAGAATAGTCAAATTATGGCCAAGTCAAGAGGATGACCTCTACATGTTAGTTAACCTCAAGATGAGCTCATTAATTGCTCCTTAAATTACTGAGTAAAAAGTAAGACTGGGTCAAATCAGAGTATAAAGCTAGTGCAGCCATTGACCGCTCCATGATCTCAAGAGAATGAACGTCTGCAAAGGAAAGCAGTTGGTGGGGAGTCCATTGTGTTAGGCCCTACTGGGGGAGGCCCCAGTAGGTAGCTGCAAGGACATTGGCTCAGAAGGCTAATACTCACCTGCTATCTTGCCAAGGTACAGGCTATGAGAAGAGTAGGGATAGAGTGCAGATAAGATCTGGTGGGGGAAAGGAAACTACAAATAAATCACACGCAAAAATTCCAAAGAGTTTTGGTTTGGTTTGGTTTGGTTTGTTTTTGCTTTGGTTCTTGTGCTTATGTTAACTTATGAGGAAATGAAATGGACCAATGACAAATGTTTTACCTGAATTGGATATACTTGATGCTGGAGGCTTCCATTTATAATTCTGAATATCTCATTTGCACAGTCTCACTGTATCCAACTCTGTGTGTGCGCAGTGCATGTGTGTGTGTGTATACATGTATGTGTACACACATATGTACTCACATATGCATATGCACATATACATTCAAAATACACTGAGTGTACAACACTCTACCAGCCTTGTGAGGAAAAAAGAACTCTTCTTTCCAAACCAACTGTCTCATTCAATTAATGGCTAACCACTTAGTAGGTTTAGGTAGGTTTGACCTCAGTGCATTGGCAGACCAGGGCCTGTCACTGGTTTTAAAATTCTCAAAGTCAACATTACTCCTTAGCTCTTCTGGGTGTTTTCACCTCATATGGAAGGATTGATATCAGCTAACTCTCAAGTGAGTAGGTATTCATTAATCTGATGAAGCCCACTCAGCATTACTGAAAAGAAAGGGTCATAGGTTTAGAGAAGGGAAGGGCCTTGGGGATAAATCTAGTCCAATGCTCTTATTTTCGAGATAAAGATGCTGGGTCCCAGAGAGGTTAAGAGAGATATGTCCAAGGTCACATTGGTCGTAAGTGGCATACTCAGTATTTGAATTCAGGTCCTTTGGCTACAAATCTAACATGCTTTCCACTACACCGTGCCACAAGAAGTCAGGGTAAAAGGTCTGGAATGTAGTCCATTAGGATATAGCAGCTCTAAGGTTTGGGCAGCTAAGCGTATCACTGGGTGCCTAATAGGGAAAGACTGAGAAGGCCTGAAGGCAAAACTGGCTTACTTCCTAATTTTGTTCAGCCCTGAGATTAGATTTAATATTATCTGGTATTATTTAAAAGCAAAAGGAAAATCCAAAGAGATATTCCAGTAACCTGAGAAAAAAAACCCATACATTAATGTTTGGGGCCTGTTTCTGTCCCTGTTCAGGCTGTTGGCTCAGGATTTGTGGTATCATAATATGCCAAGCCCCCTCCTGACTCTTCCAAACCAAATAAATAAATGAAAAGTGCTGCTGCTGAAAACTGAAAACCTTGACAAGCGGCTTGTCAGGAAAGGTTGTTTTTACACACAAGGAACCTCTCAGAACTCTGAATCGTACTGACGTTCAGTTCTATTTATAGTAGCCTTATCTGTTTGTATCGCATCAGAGATATATAAATTGACTGAATAAATCATTTTATTTTAAAAGCTAAAAAGCTAATCAAAAGGTTTCATGCTTGGTTTTGAAATATAATATTCCTATTTTCGTTCTATTGCGGAAATAGACCTACAAAGCATTTGTGAGGGGGAGTGATACTTACTTCTGGGACATTAGAGAGACATTCATAAGTTCTCCATGCTGTGGGAGAGGTTATTTTTTTTTTAATTGTTAACTAGCTTGGCTTCTAAACCTGGTATTCAGGACGTACTGCAAATAGAATGTGTTTAAGCCAGTAAAGATGTACTATTGCTACTTAATACCCACATTACTAGAAAACTTAATAGTTTGCAAAATGCTTTCCAGCTGGTTAGGCATGTTATCTTCATTTTAGTGATGAGAAAACTGGGACTTTTAGAGAATAAGTGACTTGCCTAAGGTCATGAAGCTAATAAGCAGAATAGCTAAGAAAGGACTCAAACATAGATCTATTCCAAGATCTTTGCTCCTTTCACCAAATACTATTAAATATATATTATAGAAGAGTCTTCTTTCCTGAGAGAAGGTCAAACACAAGAGATCAGGACCAGTCCATAGAGACTCTGAAAGCTAAAAGATAAATCTAATAAAGCAGGAGAACTAGATAATGTTCCATAGGATTGCTTGGGGATATGAGGGGGTATGGTGGTAAGACAGAGAGGAAAAAGGAGAGGAAAAGAGAAGAAGGGAGAAGGGAGAGAAAGTGTTATTATTATTTTTTTTGATTAAGAGTCTTCACTGAAGAAAATATAAAAAAAAGATTTTATAATTTATTTTAGGTTCTGTGGAATGGAACACAGAAAGGATTAGGATAAGAATGGTGGAGTGAAACCAGATAGCATTATCATTTAGAGATTTCATCTAGAGTTGTCCCTAACTATGGCATATGCTTTGAATCCCAAAGGCCAGCCTGGCAGAGCTAAATCTTATATTTTCAGAGTTCAATTTCTGAATACAATTTAAAAATAATTAACCCCTCCACCTACCTCCAATACCTACAAGTTTTTAGATCATTTTCCCAGCGTTCTGGCTGTATTTCACAGCTCTCCACCTTCTTCTTAGCACATCTAGGCACATCCCTCTGTCATCTCTCACTCCCTAGTGATATCTGTTAGCTCTTCTATCTTCATTTCTCACCTCCACCTGGCATGTCTGATGGGTCTAACCTTGAAAATTAACAAGCATGATACACCAAGCATCAACTTAAATAGGTGAGTGTGTATAGATGTATGTGTATAGATGTATATGATCTCTGAACAACATATGCATATATATGTACATATACACTTCATATTCTATTAATGTAAGCTAGAAATCAAATGTAGTTATTCCAGTAAAGAAGTACTATCACTACTAACTAGAAAAATTGCTAGTGCAAAGCACTTTCTAGCTTATAAGATATGTGTTATTATATTGTATTATTATTAGATTATGTAATACATATTTTTAGATAGACAACAGATATTAATATAGAATTCTACATCTATATCTATAGTACCTTAATAGGACCCTTATATGATTTCAGAAAGGCCTGGAAAGACTTGTATGAACTGATGTATAGTGAAGAGAGCAGAACCAAGAAGACATTGTGCACAGAGATTGCAATATTATTTGATGAAGAACCGTGAAAGATTTAACTATTCTTAACAATACAATGATCCAAGACAATACCAAAGGACTATCAATGAAACATACTATCTACCTCCAGAGAAAGAACTGATATTGATGGAACACAGACTGAAGCATGATATTTTTCACTTTTTTTCATTTTTTCCTTTTATTCAAGTTTTCTTATACAAAATGACTAATATGGTAGTGTTTTGCATAATCATACATGTATAACCCATATCTGATTGCTTACCACCTCAGGGAGCAGGGAGAGGAGGGAGGGAAGAAGGGATAAAAATTAGAACCCCAAACTATAAATAAAAATGTTTATTACTCAAAAAAATAGGACCCTTATCTGTTTATATTAAATCAGAGAAATATAAATCAGATTTTAAAATCCTTTTATTTTAAAAACCAAAAAACTAATCAAAAAGTTTCATCCATGGTTCTGAAATATAATGTTCCTATTTATGCTTCATTGTAGAAACAGACCTATATAGCATCCACAAAGGGGTGTGATACTTCTAAGATATTAGATGTTCACAAGTCCTTGAGACTGTGAGAGATTTTTTTATATTTTGTATTATATTAATATATTATATTCTATATAATATATTGATATAATTCCTATTATATGTGTGTTGATATTTGTTATTTATTTTGTACACAAATAATCCCTGAAAAATTATAGAGTTATCTATACTGGTCCAAATTAAATCCCTTTTAGAAATATATCTTGAAATCACTTTTAATTCCATGCTATGAAACTTTATACTCTTTGAGGACTGTCCCTCAAACACTAGCTTGAGCTTCTAAGGAAATAGAGACAATTCTCTGAGAAAGCTATTCCAATATAAGAAAACTGCTACCTAGTTAACTTGAACTGTAACAAATTTAAACATCAGTATGACACGTCTGCTCCTCAAGTATTTCATAAGCACTAGTTGGTGAACTCAATATGCAATACTGGTCCCATTTTACAGAAGAGAAGCCTGGAGAGAAGGGCCAGTAGGACTGACTTTCTTTCAGTTGCAGTACAGGGCTAAGATAAAGGTAAGGTTGAAAAGAAAAGCATTCTGCATTCTCTGTTCTTTGATCTAATAATATACCTAATTATATTCTTTGCTCTAATAAAAAATATATACTATGTATAATACACTCCATATATTATACATTGTACATATTATATATACTATATATAATGTTCTTTGCTCTAACAAAATATATGTATATATTAATATATTTTATTAGAGCATTAGAGCAAAGAGATACACGCACACACACACACACACACACACACACATACATCCCTGTCTCCTTAATGGAAATAACCAAAGTTAACAATAAGGACCTTCAGTAAATAGAAGCATAAAACTGTTTTTCTTAAAGTTTTCATAAGCACAAATGACCAGAAAGAAAGAGGTTGTTGTTGTTGTTTTTTTTTAAATCAGAATTTCAAACATGGAGAATGTATTTCTTACAGCCTCAAGGAGGGTTTAGATTGCTTCTGCTACACTGACATAGTTTATCATATCAGCCAGACCCTTCAATAGAGATTACTTCTGTTCTGCAGTGCAGACCATCTGTTGTCATTTATATAAAGGACCTATATAAATTGGTACGAGTTGCCGTACATCCAAAATGGCCCCTCCTGAAAAAAAAAATCACAAATTAATCGCTATCACTTTAAACCTCTCAGGAAGGGGAATGAATCCAAAAGTGCCACACACAGCCACTTTCATCTATAATTTAGGAAAATGGATGCAGTTCAGCAACAGTTAAAGATTAATCTCTTATGCTTTTTTGTGCATTTACATAATTGATTCACTAGATAATGCACTCTGCTTCCTTATTTAATAAACATGTTAATGATTTCAGACAATTACTCAAAACTGCCTACAAGTGTCTGCCTAAGAAAAGCAACAAAAAATAATTAAAATGAAAATACACACCAAAAGGCACATCCTTCATATCACATTACACAAGATATTAAGTCAATATGTCACCCTGTCACCAGTCACTTGCTACCTGCTGTTATACATTTATTCAAATTCCAATGTATTAGCTGAGGCTGAGGCATTGGCTAGACACTCAAGCAGGAAGACACACAGAGCTGGAGAATAAAATTGGTACTTTTTCAGGGTGCAGGCAGTAAAAAGAGCAGCAGCAAAGGAGAGGGAGATAATAAAACACATGATAGAAACAGAAGGTTGGAGCAGATGCTTTCACAAGAAAACCTTCAGGCTATTCATAGTGGGGAGGATTAGAATGGGTGGAGGGAGGAGACAGAAGAAAGGAAGAGGAAGAAGGAAGAAAAGGAGAAGGAGTAGGACAAAAAGGAAGAGAAGGAGGAGGAGGAGGAGAAAAAGGAGAATGAGAAAAAGAAGGAGGAAGAGATGAAGGAGGAGGAAGAAGAGAGGGAAGAAAAGAATATGAAGAAGGAGAAAGAAAGAGTAAACCAAATGTATTCTGTCTCCACTCCCACCTCAAATGCTCAGAATGGAGTAAACAGACCAATTATGGGTGTTATTTTAGTGGGAGATTAAAGCATTTGGGGCACTCTGGGACCATCTTCTTTTCCATAACATCTACCACAAATGACTAAACTATAAATCAAAGGCTTCCATGCATAGAATTTCTGGCCCCTTTAACCCTCTGGAGAAACCATGACACTACAAACCTGACAGGGAAGAGGATTGTTAGATGACTTAGTCATTCAGATTTCACTTTCTTGTTTAGGGTACCAGGCCTACCTGGTTTCATGTAAACTCTATTGGTCCTTGCTAATCAATTGATCAACAAGCATTTATTAAGCATCTATTATGACTGGACTCTGTTCTAGGGACTAAAGATACAAAAAGGAAACATTGCCTGCCCTCAAAGAGCTTACATTTTACTAGGCAGGATACAACATGCTGAAAAGTTAGGAAAATATGCAACATATGCAAACTAAATATGCACATATTGTATGGAGGCACTAATAACTGGGGAAATTAGGAAAGGCCTCTTGAAGGAAGAAGACAAATAATCTGAAGTATGAAATCCTCACTCTTTCCAGAAGTAGAAGAGAAAGGATGGAAGCCAAATGCTGATGTGGCCCTGAAAGATGATGGAGGAGCTGGGAAAGTGAGTCAGCCAAAAATCAGGTAGCTTTATTTTGCTGGAGAAAGATGTGAGGTAGAGGTGGAATTAGGAGTAGAGTTGACCTATTCAGGAGATTAAAGAAATGCCTGTGTTGATACTGACAGGAACCTGGGTTCTTTTTAGTGGGAGAGTGTACCAAAAGCAACCCCCCACCCTCACAAGGTGGGCATAAAAACACTAGACCCTGGCCAATGATATCATTAAGAATTTCTAGCTTGGAATAAAACCTATGAAAGGGATTTTAATTTCCCACACCCCCAAAATCTCTCTCTCCTCATACTTGGTTCCAACTATTAGTCCATTCCTTAACTCCTAATCACAATGTGACTAAAGGACAAATGTTCTCAGGATTTTTGTTATCCTTTTTCTCCTTCTTCTCCTTCTTCTCCTCCTCCTCCTCCTCCCCCTACTTTATCTCTGGGGGGTGGGGGCCAAGTGTTTTTTTTACAAGGGACACAGACTTTAATCTTACCACATACCTAACATTTCCACTGTGGAATTTATTTAAGTTTAATATAATCAGAAAAAGGAATGCATCTCATTTCTTTTCCCTTAAAAAGACAGTTTGGCTTCCTTAGTTCCCAAATAGCTTGGAGAAGGTTATTGTAAATGGCCCCTTGAGATGACCTAGGGTGGGCTATTTTGAAGAATGAGCTTTGTGGGGTAGCTAGGTGGCACAGTGGATAAAGCACTGAGCCTGGATTCAGGAGTACCTGAGTTCAAATCCAGCCTCAGACACTTGACACTAGCTGTGTGACCCTGGGCAAGTCACTTGACCCCCATTGCCCCGCAAAAAAAAAAAAAAAAGAATGACCTTTGCAACAATACTTAGGGGAAATGATAGGGAACCAGTAGGAACTCTGCCTGAATGACATGTCAGTTCCTTTACTCCCAACTCATCAAATCCTAAGGGCCTACTGTGCACAGAGTACTGAGCTAAGTGCTGAAAGATAAACCCAAGAGGAGTTCTTATGGAGAGAGCCCAAATCAGGCTCAGTTCACTAACATTCCACTTAATAGTCAAATAGACCTATATCAGCTCTCCATTATAATGCAGTAGTTTTAGAATTTAACCTGGTGTGTGTCATATGTAACACTGGAGGGCGCAATTGTGAAGGGTAGAATTATCCCACTGGCAATCTCTTATGTTCCAGCATCCCTGATAGATATTAACATTCTCCTTTTTTTTCCCACCCATCTTCATTCTGGAGACTGAATCCCCCATACTCTGTTGCAGCAATTAATTTGCTTTTTTAACCTAGAGGCAATATAATGACTTCTATTCATGAGGTCCTTTTTCCCTGTCATTTTATGGTGTTTATATCAGATGAAAAGTTACTAGTAAAATCACAATAGCTCAGAGCCCCCATTTAGGAAAATTCCTAACATTTAGACAGAGGTTTGGTTTTGTTTTATTTTAAATGTTTGTTTCTCTCCAGCGAATCACTATTTGAACCTCTTTATATTTTAGGCAAAATCAGGATACAAATAATGTTTAGGTAAAAAAGTAAAAAGGATTTTTTTCAGTGCTTGTTACTAAACAAGCAAGAGGAAGAGAAGTTGATAGGAAAAAACCCAGTTGTTTTTTTTTTTTTTAACCTCTCTTGATTCCTGAAAAAGTGAGTACATCCAATAGCTAGTCCTCTGGTTTGAGATACTTATAGAGACTGAATGACCCAATTCAATCTCTCCCTTCTCTGCCACAGCTCTACCCTCCTTTCAGTTTCTCCTTTCAATTTTTCCTTTTTAGTTTATTCTTCTGGTTGTTTCACAGGCTGAGCTGAGGATGCTTCCTCCCAGCTTCTTTCTCTCAGTCTCTTCTTTTGAAGATTACATATCTCCCTTAAAACTACCAGGTGTGACTCAAGTCCTCCTTACAGTTCGAATATCACAGTAGCCCAAATCACTCTCAGGATTGTGAGGGAATGCTTGTCCCTCTAAACTATAGATACCAGAATGACAGTTAGTTCTCAAACCCCTATTCCACACATATTGTCTCATTTAAGCCTCAAAACAACCCCGGCAGGTAGGCAGAACAGGTATTGTGATTCCATGGCCCCTGAAAGGAATATCATTATTCCCATTTTAGAGATGAAGACATTTGGGCTTGGAGAGATGACCTGAATTGCCCAAGGTCACATGACCAGTAAATGGCAGGGGGTCTAATCAAACACAGGTCTTAGGATTCCAAATCTAATGCCATTAGTCAACTCTGGGCCACAACCATCAAATGTAGTTACATACTATGTGAGTATAGTAAATGTATTTTTTTTTCTTTACAAAGCCAGGTAGAAGAGTCTATGCATCCTTTTCATTTCTTCCTTTCCGTTTTTTCCCTTTCCTTTCTCTACTTTGTTCTCTTCTTTTGCTTCCCTTCATCTTCATTCCCTAGCCGAATGTTGGCCTCATCTCCACTCCAGCCAGATACCCCAATGAGACTTTGGCTGATATTAAAATATTATAATTTTAGAACCTACCCATGGGAATGAAACCCGCATCTCCAGTGTTTCCATCAGACCTCCCTCATGAGTAACACCATGCAGAGATCTGGAGGAGATGACACATGAATGCAAGAAGTATAATCAACATTAATATGTGCTTATCTCATCCCCTCAAAAGAGAAGCAGGTAGCCTTAGAATCAAAAGGACCTGGGTTCAATTTTTACTTCTAACATATCCTGACTATGTGGTCCTAGGTAAGTCATTAACCTTTCAGTGCTCTAGGTAACTTTCTAAGACTCTAAGTTGTTGCATTGGTAGAGGGATTTTTTAAACCAGGGCGTTCCTTGTAACAGTGAAACCACAGGTTCAGCCCCTCTTTCCCACTCCTAAAAAAATCCTCTTATGCTGGGACCCATGGCTATTCTTAAGTAGCTCTGAGAATCCACATCCTCCATTTTACCACCCTCTCCTCCCAGCATTTTTTATAAAAGTGAAATCTGGTTAAAATGACCATCCAGGGTAATGATGGTTTTTTGAGAAAGTAGTAAATACTGTGAGTACAGAGGTACTGTGAGATAGGAGGGGTCTGCATGCATGGGGACTGAGCAGAGCAGATAATAGATTTTTATCTGAGGAAGAAGACTTTACTGTTATGATCTCATGTGATATATAGGTAATCTGTGATTCAATGAGTATAAATACTTCCCTTAAGAGTTTTCACCTTGTACTTTTCCAGGTGGTACTGCAAATAATAGGGTCATTGACTTAGTAGAACACTTACAGATCATTTAATCCAACAATCTAATTTTAGCAGATACCCAGGGAGATTCCCTAAGGTCACACATGATATAAGCATCAGAAGTGGGATTTAAACTCAAATCCTCTGACCCCAGATATGCTCTTGTTCTTTTCGTATTTTGAATGAATCAAGAGAATCATAACTATCTATTTTGGTGCAGACACCCTATTACACTCTGAGGTATCTGCATGTAGGTGAGGAGAAAGGCAAAGGTAAGAAGTCATTTGGAAACATGAAATCTGATAGATCCCTATTTTAACATTATTATTGTTGTTGTTGTTTAGTCATTTCACTTGTTTCCAACTCTTCATGATCTAACTGAGGTTTTCTTGGCAAAGATACTGGAGTGTGCTTTGCCATTTCCTTCTCCAGCTCATTTTACAGATGAAGAAACTGAGGCAAACAGGGTTAAGTGACTTGCTCAGGGTCACACAGCTGGTAAGCGTCTGAGGTCAGATTTGAACTCAGGTCTTCTTGACCCCAGGTCTGGCACTACTATACCACCCAGCTGCCCACTCCACCTACCTGCCTTCTTTCTAAGTAAATGTTAAGGTAGTACCTATGCCACTGGAAGAACATGAGCACTATATGTATTCTCTAAGTCTTAGTGCCTTAGGTATAGCCCCGATCATCCTACCCTAAATATCATCTAGGTACCAGTGTGTTTCTTACTCTGGCTATCTTTTGTTCTTTTTACAAGCTGAAGCTTATCATGGTGTATATAATGCCTTCTTCTCATTAGCCCTGACTACCTTAAGTAATCAGGCATCTCCATGTGTCTATTTCCCAAAGCATTGAACTTCCCCACCTAAAGAACAGGCTGGCTCAATTTGCTGTCTGAACTGCACCCATGGACAGTTCCATATAGAGAACATTGCAGCTAAAATAACTTTGGTTTGGATTCCATACTTGGCTGAAATAGAAAATACTGCAAAGGTCAACTGATTTTTGGAAAACTACTTACCGTGATTTACTCCCTCAAATGATCCATCCATGCAGCCTGTTGCCTTTAGCTGTGTTGTGTATGTGTGCAGCACAGAGCAGGCTTACATGTTCATGTTCATCCACCTGGGATCTTCCACCCAGCTGGAGGTTAAGTAGTTGCAACTACCACTTACAGCAAAGGAGTAAAAAGGAGAAAACTGTCAATTTCTTCCATGTATGTTTTTTTCATCCCAACAGGTGGGGGTTTTAAAAGGTCTTCTCTGTGGAGATTGATATTGGAAAAAAAAAAAATCCAGAAACACCCAACCAAATCAATAGAAGTTCATTGTGTTTCACTACAATTCACTCCTCTCAAGGAGAGGTTAATGGGAAAAGCGCACGGGTTTTTACTGAATTAAAACTGAAGAGTTGGAATAAAGACATATAGCATAACGCATGTGTGGTATTCCAAAAACCTTTGTGTTGGGAGCCAGGGGATCCTTTCTTGTGATGTGTTGCCTTTGCTCTAGATACCTTGCTTCTCCCTATTCTGAGTCTTTCCTGAAATCCTCAATGCTAAAAACTTGCTTGGTTCAAACTTATAGAAGATACCTCACTAGTAATTCCTCAGCCTTCCACCCCTAATTTCTCTGCCTGTTACAGTGGGGATGAAAAACCCATTAGATGTGCTTTTATCACCTCACACCTGGACTACTGCAACAGCTTGCTGATGTGTCTACCTGCCTTAAGTCTCTCTCCATTCAGTCACTAAAAGTGATTTTCCTAAAGTGCAGGTCCATCCATGTCACCTCCCTTACTCAATAAACTCCAGTGACTCCCTATTGCCTCCAGAATCAAATACAAAATTCTCTATTTGACATTCAATACCCTTCATAACCCAGCCTCCTCTTGTCTTCTCAGTCCTCTCATACCTTACTCCCCACTACATGCTCTTTGATCCAGTGTCACTGGCTCCCTGCTTATTCCACGAACAAGACATTCCATCTCTTGGCTCCAATCATTTTCTCTGGCTGTCCTCTATGCCTAGAATGCTGTCTCTCCTCAGCTCCACCTACTGGCTTCCTTTAAGTTCTAACTAAAATCTCATCTTCAATAGGAAACCTTTCCCACTTCCTTATAAGTCTAGCATCTCCCCTTTTAAAATATTTACTTATTTATCCTGCAGATAGCTTGTTTTGTATATATTTGTTTGTATGTTGCCTTCCCCCCATTAGACTGGGATCTCCTTGAGGAGAGAGATTGCCTTTCACCTTTTTTTCCCCAGAGTTTAGCAAAGTGCCTGGAACATAATAGGCACATAATGTTTATTGATTGAGTGATTAAGCAAGACTCTTCCCATCCCTATAAACCATTGGCCCTTGCCATTTCAGTGCTGGCTTAGTATGGGGAACAAACCATGTGGTATTGGGCCATTTTCCTAGTCTGAAGATGTCAGCCTGCTATCCCTACTAGAGATGAGCTTGAGCTGTCCTACTTCTAAGGTGCTGACTTGATGCCCTATTTTGTGGGAGGTTCAGAGCTGTCCTAGTGGACAACGACAGGACATTGGCTGTCCTCTAGTTGTAGAAGCCTGGATATATCTAGGCCATGAAGTGGTCTTTTTGTAGCATTACCAATGAAGTCCCTTCTTCCTGCTGTTAACTTGAGTACTATTAAGACCAAGGTGCAGCAATTGCCCTGAGTGTATTCTCCCTTTGTTGGATCTCTCCTTTGCTCTATCTTCTGCCTTTTTGTGCTCCCATTCCCAGGTTTAAGTTTCAAGCCTTCCCTTGTGTAAACTGAAATGTGCCTGAAATAAAAGCCTACTGTTCTCAGCACTCCCTGGCTAGACTGACTCATGTGAAACTTCTTCTCTGTCCCATACTGGGATGTCAAATCAGAAAAGAAACCATACAGACTTTGAATAAGAAAACGACCCAAGGAGAGTGGGAAGATATTAAAATAGAGCACAAGTAAAGATTTGATTTCAGTTTTTTTCAGCCATTGGACACTGTCTAAAGCAAGGCTTCTTAACCTGGGATCAATGAACTTGTTTTGTTTTTTTGTTTGTTTTTTGGGTTGTTGTTTTTTTTTTAGTGAGGCAATTGGGGTTAAGTGACTTGCCCAGGGTCACACAGCTAGTAAGTGTTAAGTGGCTGAGGCCGGATTTGAACTCAGGTACTCCTGACTCCAGGACCGGTACTCTATCCACTATGCCACCTAGCTGCCCCAAACTTGGGTTTTTTGAAGAAAAATTTTGATATCTATTTCAATATAATTTGTTTCCTTTATAATCATATGTATTTACACGTATAAAAATATTACCCTAAGATGGTATCCATTGGATTTATCAGGATGCCAAAAGGATCCATCACACATACACAAAAGATTAAGAATCCCTAGTCTAGACATTTTAAGAATAAAGTTAAATTACTTTTCCATGCTATAACTGTTCTCATTCATACAGTGCTTTCCTCTATATTCCCATTTTGCAAATAAGTATAACAAGTATTGAAAGTCTGACTTATTCCAGGTCACTTAGATAATAAGAATATGAGGTTGGTATTCTAAGCCAGGCCTCTTGGCTCTAAGCACAGTATTCTTTTTAACAATAATAAACCATATTGCCTTGTATACCTGGTACATGAATCCTAATGTGTCTAAATTTTTTTTTTGGTTTTGAGTTCCATTTTATTTCTGGAGTTTTCTACATATTAACTGATATACCAATTAACTGTAATGGGCTACAGGGGTAGCAAAAATCTTATTATAGGGTGATACTCTATCTCTTCCTTTCTCTATCCCTTTCTTCTCCTCACCTATGCACTCTGCTTCTTTCCCTTGCCTCATAGAAGGAAACACATACTAATTACTGAAATTGCAATTCCAGACCACCTCACTGTGGCTCTCTTGCCTCAGGAAGTACAACCAGTGCATTTAACATAACGGAATTACTCCTATCAGGCTATTAAGGTATTATCTTTAAAATACCTGAAAAAAAAAAACTTTCAGCCACAGAAGCAAAAAAAAAAAATTGCATAATTAAGGTTTACAGCTTTCCTGCAATTTAATGGCCCATTCATTCAGGTCGGGAAAGTGGAACAGATAATGAACACACCAAATGCTCAATATTATTAAGCGCTCTTTATAAATCTACTCCACTGTTAATTTAAAACCTGATCATAATTGGATCATGGGGGCTGGCTAGTCTAAGAGGCAAGACCCAGGAGTTTTTTATAGGCAAAAGTTTATCCCAGTGACTCACTTCTTCGAAGTGGATTAAATATAAGGCCCACGTGAGTAGCATCTCTAATAGCTAACAAGAATAATGTAAAAAGGAAAAGAGAATCAGTGTGGTGGGGTACAGAAAGTGTTGGATACTGATTTAGGGGGACCTGGTTTCAAACTACACCTCTGATGCAAGCTACAAGACACAAGCTCAATGTCTTGCTCATTGAACATTTCTGGGACTTGGTTTCCTGGTCTATAAAATGAGGGGGTTGGACTAGATGATGTCTAAGGTCAGTTCTACCAATAAATCTATGATTCTATGATCTTATGAAATCTTATCAACCATTTCAGAATAAAGGGATATGCATTCTGAAAGCTACCAAGCATTAGAACCCAGGTGGCAATGATAAAGAAATCTCAATGACCCTCACTCTTGTATTTTCCCTTCCCTTTTAGTCTTCCTCATTGTCATATGATGGATTGGGGGAAGAGATAAAAATCTGGGGCTTTGGGCTAAGCAATTTCCCGCTGCCTCAGGGAGGTCTACCCAACACAGGACCAGAAGCAAGTTGCTTCTTGGGCTTCGGGGCTCCTTAACTTCAACCTTCATATCTGCTTTCAAACTCTGTAGGCAAAACTATAAAAATCCTTGTTTAATAAGTCTATGAGTGCACACAAAAGAAATCCTTGTATGTGGTAGGGCAGGATGACTATCCTCTTTAGAAATGAATTATTAGGTCTTCAATGTATATGGTTCACAAACTTATAAATTTAGAATTGGAAGAGACCCCAGAGGCCATCTGGCTCAATTTCTTCATGTTATAGATGATTAAACTAAGACCTAAAGAAGAAAAAGTAACTTGTTCAGAGTCACAGTGGGAGGCAGGAGCACAGCCAGGATTTGAACCCAGATTCATTGACTCCAAATGCAGTCTTATTCCATGGTACCACACCATTTCTTTTGGAGGGGAAAAGAGGAAAACAGATGGATAACCAAGAATGGAGCCAATTCAATGATCTGTGTTTTAAGGGGGTTCTATTGATACCAGGTTGATTCCCGGATTCATAAGTATCTCTTTTGTCTTTATGTACCTGTGTACATACCATTTACCCCTTCAACAGAAGTAAGCTTTTTGTTTTGAGATGACTTTTTTTTTGGGGGGGGGGGTGAGGCAATTGGAGTTAAGTGACTTGTCTAGGGTCACATAGCTAGAAAGTGTTAAGTGTCTGAGGCCAGATTTGAACTCAGGACCTTCTGACTCCAGGGCTGGTGCTCCATCCACTGTGCCATCTAGCTGCCTTTGAGATGACTTTAAAAAAAAAAATCTGAAGTACTTAGCAGAATGTATGACAGACACAGTAAGCACTTAATGAAAGAATGAATTCTACAGACTCTGCCAAAAGGACTTTATGAGTAGGCCTTAAACTCTTTAGGTTCTATAATGAAATCTCTTATTATAATAAAATTGAAATGCACATGTAAACACCAATGTACATTTAAAGAAATCATTAGAACCTTTAATTTCATGATTGTGCTCAGTTTTTATTGTAAGCACCAGTCTCTATACTAATATTAATTTAAACTCATTAGTTAACGGAAGAACATATTTAATGAAACCTAGCTCAAAATTAGCATTAAATCAGTTTGTTATATCAGAGTAAGCAAACATCTGGATGCTTATAGTCAAACTTCATGTGACCTAGTTAAAGAGTCAAAGTTTTCACAGAAACCAGGCACAGAGAGCTAGACAGTTTCATTCAAGCTACAGAATCTGGGAAATCTAATTCACAATCTTGGCAAACGTCAATACCACTCACCGAAACACATTGAAACTTGTTTGACCAGTGAAAACTATACTTGGACCTGTTCCCCTTAAGGCCAGGGTCTTGAACAAAGTCACCTGGTTTAAAGCTGACACTTTTGCACTTCATGGAGAGAAGCAGGCTTCATAACAACTATTTCAACTATCATTTGGTATGTCAGTTTTTCCTTAATACAATTCAGCAATGCCATAGGTATTTGCATAGATTGTAAAGATTTTTAAGGCAGGATTGAAATCCTAGAGAATCACAAAAAAATGTCAAGAGTCGGAAGAGACCTTTGAGGTCATGTGCCTTCAACCTCCTCATTTAACAGATAAGGAAACCGATACATAGAGCGACTTGTCCATAATCACAAAATTAGGACTTCACTTTCCTCACAAAAAGAATTGGGAAAAGGTTGTGGGAGTTCGACAAGATGATCTGGGAAGTCCTTTGCTGACTTATGATTCTGTAGCCTATAAAATGATCACCCAGGCATTTGCCTAACACAATCCTGTCACTCCGCCATGTATAACTTCAGGGTGGGTGGAAATACAGTGTCCCAAAAGTCTTTGTGCAGTCTTAAAGCTTCGATAACTCAAAATGGTACAGTTAACCATTTTGGACTGGACATTGGTCCAATCTCTTGGTTAAAATGACAGCCAGCTATGAATATTAGGTCTCCACAGAAATGTTTCTGGTATTGTTATAAACCCTCTTTACCATTCTGTGGCCTCTCCCTTAAAGGTTAATTTTAAGTTTCCTGGTAGGAAAATAAGAAAAAATAGCCTTCACTTTATTCTACACTATAAACACAACTTCCTAACATATATTTCTTTTTCTGTGGCCAGCACCTGATATTAGGTATCCCTGGCAGTGTCCCCAACTCCCCAATTTCTACTCCAAAGGGATATAAATAGTTTAAGTGCTGAACCACTAGAGGTGCTATAAAATTGTTGGAGGAGGATAAGGAAACATTTGTGAGGATCTGGGTGGCTGAAAAGCATTTCAGATCACTCATACTGGAGGGAATAAGGACAGCATAAACCTAAGATAGTTCCAGATTAGAAATATTTCAGTTTAAGGGGAAGCTAGGTGGTGCAGTGGATAGAGCACTGGCCCTGCACTCAGGAGGACCTGAGTTCAAATCCAGCCTCAGACACTTAACAATTACTAGCTGTGTGACCCTGGGCAAGTCACTTAACCCCAATTGCCTCATAAAAAAAAGAAAGAAAAAAGAAATATTTTAGTTTGAAATAATAACAATAAATAATAGCTAATGTTTATATTTAAGGTTTGCAAAGTACCTTACAAATATTATTTCATTTTATCCTCACAAACATCTTGGGAGGTAGGTGATATTATTATTATTCCCATTTTACAGATGAGGACACTGAGGCTGGAGAAATCAAGGGACTTGCCAAGAGCTAGTAATAAGTGTCTTAAATTTGGACTCAAGTCTTTCTGAGTTCAGGTCCAGCGTTCTATCCACTGTAGTACCACCTAGGTAACCAAAGATATGGTTTAAAAATACATGAGTTCCATTGTACACAGTATCATCAACATTGAGTGTTGACCTACTGTGATGGACTATATTCTTCTCACCAATGCAATGGTACAGAAGAGTTCCAGGGAACTCATGATAGAAGAGGATCTCCAAATCCAAGAAAAAAAAAGAAAGAACTGTGGAGTATAGATGCTGATTGAACCATACTATTTCTTTTGTTTTGGGTGCTGTTGTTTTTCTTTTTTCTATTTTGAGGTTTTGCATCACTGCCCTGATTTTTTCTCTTGTAACAGGATTAATGCAGAAATAGGATTAATGTTATTATGTGTATATATATGTGTGTGTATATATGTATATGTATATGTATAGAGATATATAGATATAACCTATATCAGATTACCTGCTGTCTAGGGGAGAGGGGAGGGAGGGGAGGGAGGGAGAAAAATCTGAAATTGTAAAGCTTGTATAAACAAAAGTTGAGAACTATCTTTACATGTAACGGAAAAAATAAAATACCTTATACATAAAAAAATACATGAGTTCCAAATAATATTGGAAGAATATTTTTATTAATTACTCAAAAGGAAATTTGTTATCAGGTAAGGGTTACCATACTGTCCCAGTATAAAAGTTTCTTTTTGCCTTATCCTTTCAATTTGGACAAATCACTTGACTTTGTGAGGCGGAGGAGTTGTCTCAATTTATTCATTTGTAAAATGAGGGGATTCTAATGCCCCATCTGGAAGAGGGAAACCAGAATAGTGAATGCAATGAAGAATGTAAGTTGTCAAGATAAGGTAGAGGAGCTGGAGAGTTTTAGCTTGGAATAAAAGAGTGAGCACATTCTTCATTACAGTTATGATTTATTTGTTCTATTGCTACCACATATTTGTATAATGTTATATTCCTTCTGCTCCTAAGTATTGTGATGGTAGATTCTAAAGAGTGCTTATCTGGGTATCTACCCTAGTACTTAGTATAGTGTTTTATGCTTAGTATGAGCATAATAAGAGACACTTTTGCCACAGCCTATCTGTGTGACCCTAGGCAAGTCACCTAGCCTCTCATTGTTGTAGCAGTGCTCTAAGGCTTTAAGTTCCAGAGAAGGTAAAAACCTGCAATGATATTAAGAGAAATTCTTTCATTTGCCACTGTCCTATACCTTTGAAAAACACAGGGCTAGTACCTGAGGGCTCAATAAATGGTTAATGGATAAATGAATGAATCTTTTGGGCCAGCAGTTAATGGGAAACTTTGGATATAGTGGAGATAAGGCTTAGAGTAGAAATCAACCCCAGAAAGGTTAAGCCATCTGAAAAAAAAGGAGTAAAATATCTTTCTATGGTTGATTTATCTGAAAGGGGGAAGCCCCCTCTTAGTAAACATAATAGGCACACAAAATCCCTCATTCAGCACTTTGAGACAAATGTATTTTCTTAATGCCACAAGCATGCCTATGTAAAAACCTAATGGAAGAAAATATCCCCAAAGCATTTATGTTTTGGTGGTGTTAGGGGGTGGAGATGGGGACAGGAATAAGAAAAGACATTTTTAAATGGCATGAGTTCATGTAAAATATACTTTCTTTAAAATGGACACTGGATATTTAGGAGGTTATAGCCAAAGTTATGGGAAGATCTTTGGAACTTTCCCTGAAGGACTGGATTACAAAATGTATACAAATGGGAAAGACCAAGTAAATACAGTTCTATTTGATGTCTGTCTCATCTTCAGCTACAAGGGGAAAAATTCATAGTTTCCTCCAATAACATTAATTATCCAACCACAGCCGAGTTTTTACAAAGGCTGATGATGTGTTTAGAAACTGGGAATGTAGTGAATCACCAGGCCCATCCCCAAGGATTCAGAGACATCACAAGAGAAATGCCAGAAGAAAATTTTCCTCCCTGAGTTCTCCATAAAAATCCTACCATTTTCACCAAAGTCAAAGCCAAACGTGAGTCCATGTATTCTGAGCTAGGAAGCATGTGATGGGCTTAGCAGAGCAGAGAAAAATTCCCTCTCACCCCTGGTACCGCCCAGTTTGGTCATTGGGATGCTCATCCAGCTGTAAGCATTTACCCATATCCCCAGTGACTTTCTGGAAGAGAATCACTGAAATCTTTTACATAAGAAATTTTGGAGGAACAACTTGTAGGCAACCCCAATGCCAGAGGGGCTGTTCCCACTCTTCAGTAGAGTTGAGAGCCAGTCTTCTGTCCCTTCACCCTTTCTCCTTTTTAAAGTGAAATTTAGGGGTGTGGACTGGAGTAATAAGGGTTAAAAAATACATATATACATATTGCTAAGCTATTCAGAAACCTGGTTCCATTACTAATCTTACCTTATTTGACTTTTTTTTTTCATAAATAGTCCATGTGGGGGTGAACTAGGACACTCCCTGCTTTTGTTTGTTTTATCAATCAATGCACTTCATCAAATAGGATGGAGCCAAAAAGGAATTTTCTTTCTCTTCCCTGTTCACATAATATTGAATCCTTTACTAAAGGAGTAAAGGAGTCAAGACATAGCTCATAGGCAAGTCATACCCACAGGGCTTTCTTTACACTTCAGTAGATTTTCCCCTACAGAACAAGGGAGATGAAACTTGAAATATTCTGAGGGTAAAGAAAAATGGGGGTAAGGGGCTCATTTTACTAGTACAGGGAACTCCCTGGATGTGGAAACTCCCTCTAATAATACAAAACAACACTTTCTCTGCAAATTATACTCAGCACTCTGAGGCTGAAAGTGGCTTGCCTCAGGTCACATGGCCATTGTGTCAGAGATTAGATTTGAAGTCATCTTCCAGTTTCTGATACTAGATTTCTATCCACTATACTATGCTGCCTAGTCATATAAAAGATGAAATCCTAACAGACTTATACAGTCAGACAGGAGGCGAGTTTGGGTAAAAAGGAAATTTAAAATCATAATTTTGGTTAGGAATATGGCAAACTCTATTCAGCCAAAAACAATTGAATTTTTTTTAATTTTTTTTTTTAGTGAGGCAATTGGGGTTAAGTGACTTGCCCAGGGTCACACAGCTAGTAAGTGTTAAGTGTCTGAGGCCGGATTTGAACCCAGGTACTCCTGACTCCAGGGCCGGTGCTCTATCCATTGTGCCACTTAGCTGCCCCCAAAACAATTGAATTTTAAAGCTGAAAGACATCTTAGAAACCATAGAATCCATTTCTACCCATTACATTTTATACATAGGAAAATTGAGGTCCAGAGAGTTTAAGTGGTTTGGCTATTGAGATTAGAACTCAAGGCTAATATCAGGTATTTACATTTTATTTATTTTTATTTTACATTTACATGTTTTCAGAGTATGATATCAGACCCATGTTTTGCAATAATCTCTTATGTTTTCTATGTTTATTGTTTTGTGTCATAAGAAATTATCATTTGATGACCTTGAGGTATTATAACATCTTAAAGTGTCCGCCCTAGATATAATCAAAGGATGCACTAACACATCAGTATGAGAACTTGCCTCCCCACCCACACCATCCATCTCATCCTATATATTTTCTGTCCATTCCCCTAAGTCTTCTAGTTCATTTAATATCTTTGTTTATAAGCAGAGCACTCTAACTGTCCTGATGCTATTCCTCTTCTTTGGCGGTTGTAGATTTATATAGCAGATTATAATTTTCAAAGTCCTTTCACTTAGAGGGTCACACGTTGTGATTCTCACCATATTCCTGTGAGGTAATCAGGGCAAGTATTATTATCTCCATTTGACAAAACAAAAAACAAACAGATGGGAAAATTGAGCTTGAGAGAAATAAAGAGACTTGTCCAAGTTCATATGATTAATGGTAGAGGGAGGTAGAGAACTGCAGTCTTCTAACTTTTCAAGTGCTTTTTCCATCAAATAATGCAATAGTAACTTTCAAAAAAACCTATTTAAACATGAGCTTATCATATCTGATGCATATTTAACTTGTTCTTCCTTAAGAATAAATAACACATTTGTTACAAATATTGGCATTGTCATGAGGGGAAAGAACACAGGACTAGGTGACCTGAGCTCAAGTTCAGATTCTGCCATTGCCTAGTTGGATGAGTCTTTTAAACTCTCTACATTTCATCTGTCAGATGGAGATGAACTTTTTATCAAATATTTGTGAGATTCAAAGGTGAAAACATTTATAAAAATTCCAAAAAGCTTTGTAAATTTGCAAATAAAACACCGAGGACCTGTGATTTTGATGGTTTAAGGAATTTGTACAGGCTGTGACCTGTCTTATGTGACTTCTTAGATAAGTCCTAGGGAGCTGACTGGCTCACATAGAGCCTGGAATCTCAGAGGCATGGAATCACAAAATCATAGATTTCAAAATTTTAAGGAACCTTAGGGACCTTCACATCCAATGCCCTCTGTAATAAACTCATAAAGAAGTCAAGTGAATTATCCAGGGTCTCAGAGCTAGGTATTAGGCACCAAGATCTTCCTTATTCCAAGTCCAGTGCCCCATCCATTATACCACTAAAGTAATCCCGACTCAAAACACAGTCCTCTCTGCACTATTACAGGTGTCTCTACATTCTACAAATAGAAGGTATTATTCTTATAATGTATGTTTTTTTTTTAAATTCTTTTTTAAAAACACTGCTATGCTCCTGGTGATGCCATATGTCTGTGAATCATGTAATAACATGATCTTATAAGAATCAAAACTGCAGGTGACTCAAAGGGCAAAGAAATGGCACATGGTGGGTATGAAGAAGGCTGCAGAATATTACCAAAGATGACATTCATGTGAAAAGTGCTATAAAAGACACCAGCAAGGACAAGAATTACTGGAAAAGAAAGTGGGTGAGTCATGTAACAAGAGTGAGGGAGAACAACTGGACAACCCAACTGCTGCATTGGTATTAAAAATAATATTAAAAGAACCAGAGAGAGGTTGCTGTGTTAAACAGATCCTTTATGGAGCTTAGACAGAAAACATGGCCAAATGCAACACAATGAGAAAGCATGGTGGAAGTAACCAAAGAGATGAGTTTACTGGTCTACCAAAGGGCTGAACTATAGAAAGAATATATGTGCCTTAGATTCAGGCCCATGATACCTCATAATGAAGGGAAGGCTGATCCCAGTGAGGGAAATATGCGATTTTTCCATGGTTGGAGCCAGAATCTAGTCTCTAGAGAACATGGAAAACCACAGTTTAATTCAACATGAGAGCATTTGCCAAAATCCAACTCCAGCTGCACACTGCATGTTAGGAAACCCTACCAAAGTCTCCTTCCAGAAAACCTTGTGGTGGCCATCGTCCCAAGTTGTGCTGAGTGTTTATCAGATGTCAAAGTTGAGTGCCAAATCTTTGTCTACCTAGGGTACAATAAGCAATTCCACAATGACAAATTTGATTCCCAGAGTTCTTAATGGCAGTGGGTAGCTTTCCACTCCTCCAGACAGGCAGGGAATGAATGCTGATCTTATTTGGCTCCAGTTTGAAACTGTCAGTCTTATCTTCCTTGGAAGTGTCACCACAATGGAGACCTCAGCCAGGACACTTTTGCAAAATAACATTCTTAGATTCTCAACTTCAAACTGAGGGAATCTATGTACTATGTGTGGTTGGGGAGGGATAGCTTTTCTTCATGCTTAATGAAATTCCCTTCCATTTCTCCTTGGTCATAATCGAGTGATTTACTGTCACTAGATGGGTAAAAATCTAATTCACTCCCCCTAGTTGAAAGATTTAGGTCTTCTAATAGTTCTCTCTCATAACATGTCACATACTTTCTGCATTGTTGGTTGAAAGAAGAGGCAGTAAAATATTCTGCACTTTGGGGACGTAAAGGTACTTATAATGATTAAATATTTTCTTAGCAATGAGAAATTCTCAAGTCTATTCCATTAAACTTAGAGATGAGGATGTGAGAGGGAGGAGAGAAGAATGGTAAACTAAGGAACATATTTGAAAAGAAAGGCTAATATAACATAGCATCTTATAAATAACCTTCTACTAAGAAATCATATGTACGAAGACTTCTATAAGCAACTCCTAGAAGTTAAACCAATTAATGGACAACTGTTTACCACTTCATATTGTATGTAGAGCAATGTAGAGATGGTGAATGGGGAGGCGGGAGAGAAAAAAAGTAGACATACAAAGTACTGATAAGGTAAATTCCTACTCTAGAGAAGTTTATAGTCTAATAAAATAGTTGGTTGTTTTTGGAACTGGGTCTGTGATTTAATAAATGCAAAGAACTTTTAGGGAATTGTCTTGGTCCCTCAGAGGTTAAATGACTTTCCCAATGTCTTTCAACAAGCTGTGCTGGACTTAAACTCAGGTGTTCCTGACTCTAAAGCTGACCCTCTATCCACTATACCAAACTGCTTATCAGTAATGAAATAAAACACCAAAAAAGAAAGGTGTAAATCACAACATTACAGGATAAGTGCATTAGAGTTAGAAAAACAAAGTGCTATATGAGGTTTGAAGGGGTAAGGTTGATAGTGATGGGAGGGAGTCAGAAATGACTTTGTGGAGGAGGTGACATAAGAATTCACTTTAAAGGACAGATAGGATGAAACACAGGAAGGGAGAGGGAAAGTGGTCCTCTTCTCATTGCAGTCATCAAAGTAAAGTCAAGAACTGTTAAATCAGGAGAATGGTTTATAATTTTAATTTGCAAATACATTCCTCACAGTGGCTTGAAAAATAATTTCTACTCCCCACCCCCAACAAAAGTTTCAGGAAGTCTTCCTTACCCATGTTAATTAAAATATAAATAAAATATAATATATAAATAGCACTAGAAATCTCTTCCTTTCATGGGTTCTCCCACATGGTATGGTAGATTTTGTATTTATAATTGCATGAATTCCCAGTTATTCTCCTTCCCATGTTTAAAGGAAAAGGCCTTTCCTTCCAACAATTTCCTCCTCATAATATCTGTCCTTTGTTACTCTTCTGTCTACTTCTCTGCTCATAATAAAGTAATCCCTAGAACATTCACCAGCCATTTAACTTGGGAAGAAAATTCAACCCTGAAAATCTTCTTTATATACACACACACACACACACACACACACACACACACACACACACACATATATATAACCAGTTATCATTTAAAGCTATCTGGGTTTTTTCCTCATGACAAACCCCTGTCAAAAACTGATCGTTATTGCATGCTAATTTCATCACAAATACCTGATCTGAATTCTCAGTAATTAGCAAATCGGGTAACCTGCGAGATGCTGATCTTTTTTTATATCCATAAAAAAGCTTGTCACGGAAGATATTTTAGTTCAAGAACATTTCCAATCAGGAAACCTAACATCATGTTCAAAAATACCAGACTGTATTGCATTCATACATTCAGGAGAACATACTGACTGGGGATAATAATGAAACTTTACCATATTTTGAAAATGTAATGGCAGTGAGATGTAAATTTTGGCTATATTACCGATTTGGAGAAATGTTCCTAAGAAAAGGAAGAGCTATTTGAAATTTTATTTCTTAAGGTCCTTCCTATAACCCTATCATTAAAGGCTATCATTTGTTTGCTAAGGTAGGAAGAACCTTGTTTTTCGTACAGAACTTTAAATTGGTCATGACCTTGACTGATGAGGCTTAACATTCTCCCTAACAACAATGGAATAGATATCAAGTTGAACACCAGCTGTGTTTCACTTTGCTACCTAGCCATCTTCGCCCATGCTGTTTTGCTTCTTGGATCAGATACCACACCCCTGAGAACTTATTTCTCTCAAATTTGGAACTCCTACCCAGGACCCTCCTTACCCTTATTGGTAAGTGCCCAGAAAGGTCTATTACATATTGCATAGTCCTCTTTGGCTATCTTCTCCAAAGCTTCCTTGCCATTCATTGTACATTCCCGGAAGGCTCCAATCACCATTCCTGTAATTTTCTTTCTTTTTCTTTTTTTTTTTTGGTGAGGCAATTGGGGTTAAGTGACTTGCCCAGGGTCACACAGCTAGTAAGTATTAAGTGTCTGAGGCCGGATTTGAACTCAGGTACTCCTGACTCCAGGGCCAGTGCTATATCCACTGCGCCACCTAGCTGCCCCCATTCCTGTAATTTTCTAATCCCTGACTACCACTTCCCCATACATGTTGTTTCCCTCTATCAAAAGAGTTTGTAACCTCAGGTCCATGGACATAAGATAGATTTCAAGGAGTGTATGAACTTGGGTGAGGAAAAAATTATATCTTTACTTCCTTAATTATTGGTTTCTTTTGTTATCATCCATTTCACAAATTCATAATTAAAGTTCATTTATTTCTATAGGTAGGGGGAAATGATGCTATAAACTAGGATTTCAGATTAAACAAATAAGTGACTATAGTTATGCTCCTTATATTTCGTGAACCAAACATCAAGATGTTTGACAATAAATACTTTTTTAAAAATTATTTTTAATTTATGGAATAAAACAAGCATTTCTATAACATTATATAATAAAAAAAATGATTGTATATGAAATTGCAAATCTATTACGTATAACTTGTTACTCCTTTTATGTACATTTCTTTTTCCCTCCTTCCCCCACCCCAGAGATGGCTACTATTAGATACAAATAGGTATATAGGTGTATATACACACATATATGTAAAATTATTCCATACATATTTCTATTTATCAGTTCTTTCTCTAGATGAAGATAGCATCTTTCTTCACATGTCCTTTATAGTTAATTTGGGTATTTATAATAGTCAAAATGACTTATTCACTCAAAGTTGATCTTAAAACAATACTGCTATTAAGATATACAATGTTCTCTTGGTTCTGCTCATTTTGTTCTTCATTATTTTGTGCAAATCTTTCCATGTTTTTCTAAGATCACTGAGTTCATCATTTCTTAAATACTTGTTGAACGATTGACTGACAAACTCCCCCTCACCCCTGAAATTAGAATAGAACCAAATAAGCTAGGAGGTATGCTTGCAATAATTAAAGGGGACAGAAGTGCAAACTTTTTATTTTATTTTTTTTAGAAGTTGTAACGATTGGAATGACGCCACCTGCTGGAGACTTACTGTAGAAGAGTTCCGCCCATGAAGCGAAGGTCTTTGAGGGCAAGACCAGGAGTCTTTTCTTTGGCATCAGGAAGTGATGTTGGGTAGTGGGAGGAAGAAGGAAGAGACTAGCGCTCTGTCTTGGGCTCTTTTCCTTTGGACTCTGGTGGAGAGCAGAGCTAGAAAAGTGCTCTCCCTTTAATAGATAGGAATCTAGGCCTTTTTCTTCTCTCTTTACCAAATTCTTATTCTCCTTAATAAATGTTTAAAAGTCTAACTCTTGCTAAAGCTTATAATTTATTGGTGACCACTCATTAGATATTTTAGAGAGTTTAGCTAGAATTTTAGCCCTTAACAAAGTACAAACTTGACCTCAATGATGCTGCTAAAAGGTATTCACTTTTTTCAGATTTCAATCTAAGTTTAGCTTACAGTTTAAAAAATGGAGATAGTAGGCATGATGTGAAAAATAAAATGTTTATTATGATTCCAAAGTACATATTACATACATATTTTTTCAACAAAATGTACTTTAAATTACATTTTACATCAGAAATCCTTATTTTTAAAAATTCAACTCTATCTCTAGCTGCTATTCCTTTATAATAGCATATATCATTTATATATAATATATTTACATTCATATATTTATATTATATATAGGTGTAATATATAATATAAATTTTATATATATGTAATATAAATTTTATATATATATATATGTATATATATATATACCTTTATATATGGCAAAATCTCAGACTTCAAAGAGGATTTCTAGGTGTAAATTCCAAAAAATATCTTCTATTTCCTTCCTAAGCTGGCAAGAATATAGTAAGAGCTAAATCTATAAGAAAAATATATATTGGGGAATTTCAGAATTATAGAATTTTATAGCACTAGCATGTCATTTCTGTGTTACCAAAAAAGCAGAACATCATAAGCATAAAAGAACAATTCTTTTTATATGAAATCCTAGATGGTTGTAAAGACAAATGTCTTGATCATTAGAAGAATTAAAGAATAAAAGGTACTAAGACTGTGAAGCATCCTTCATAATTTAAGTCTTCACTTATGTGCATTTACTAGTTCATACACTGGAGAATTCATTACAAAGCCGTCCTTGAGAAAAGCCACATTATAATAGTTTCCTCTAGAAGAAGGTGAGTCAGGGTGATCTTTTAAAGGAAATAATATAATCAGGATCCTTGAAAAAACCCACAGGGCCAAAGGATCCGTGACATTTTCTTTCTCTGGAGAGGCAAAGTGAATCTGGATTTGGAGAAAGAAGACTTGGGATGGAACTCGAGCTCTGAACTTGAATGAACTTGACATGTCTTTACCTTTCTACGTTTCATTCTTGGATATGGGTGGCAGTGGGACAGATGCTGGTCGATAATTTTCTGGAATCAGAGGAGAGCCAAGCAAGCTGTATAGTAACAACTCATGGGGTTGATAGTCCCACATTGGCCACTGGATCAGAATAAGGAAAAAAGGTTAGGAAACCAGGAAGGCAAGATCTCTGTGGCTGGAGGCAAACCAAAGACCTGGAACCCCAGAAGAGAAGGAAAAGGTCAAGAGTCAAGAAACCAACTGTCCAAAAGGGTGAGGAGAAGGGAAAAAAAGACTGGATGGTCAAGACAACTAAGAATATAGAATCTAGAAACTTTAGGCAGGCCAAGTTAAACAAAAAGAGAGAAGGTATGAGTCTAATCCCCTTTCCTTATAGAGTATAGGATGGGGAGACAAATGTGAGCAGTGCCAGGCCCACAAGAACAGATTGGAAAATAAGAGACTGATTCTAATTGGAGAGTAAAAGGATTGTGGCTACTGATGTACTCTTGTTTTGGTGGGGTCACAGATCAGAGAGCAGGGATTATAAAGAGCTAGGTTCTTAGAGGGATACTGGCGCCATCTTTTCTCATCTTCTGATCAGACAGTCATGAAACAGAATAGTAAGAAAAATAGAAAAAGCAACTTATTACTGGAGATTTTATCCAATGTGAGTTATGTACATGTTCTGAAGCTGAATTGTTGAGATTATGTCCAGGTCTTACAACCAGGGAATAACATGCTGCTCAATGACCTTTTTATGTCAAATAAAATTTTTTGGAGAATTTTTCTTAATAATTATTTATCAGTGTGAGATTTTCCAGACTTAGGTTATATGGTTCTTCTAGTATGTTAGCAGTATTTCCTCACACACTTAGGTTCTTCTTAAACCCCCGAAAATACTACTAGTATACACAATGCAATAAAAACCTACCTATTTCTGACTAACTGGGAGGAGGTTTAGGGGTGGCCGAGGAAAAATGTGGGTTGTATTTTTAAGAAAATAAGATTCCTTATTTTCAATTAAATAGTTACTTAGATAAATTTAATGAATAGGTTTGCAATTAGGACATCTATTTTAAGTCTGTAAAATGGTGCTTTTTAAGCATTTGAAAACAATTTAGTCTCTTAAGTACATAAGCATTCCTTTTACAATTCTGTATACCCTGTTTAGTAGGCCTTTTTGATGAATAATACAAGATAAGTATATAAATTTGGACTTTTGGGGTCTAAAATCATGAGGTTTCCTATACTATATGCATATACTATAGATAACATACCTCAGAATAAAAATAAAAGGAGGTTAGAAAAATTATTTTTTTAATGGGAATGATTTCTAACACTGGTGTCAAGCTTCACCACTTCCACATACCTTCCATAGGCATCATTCCATTAGAGTAGAACAACCCTCTGAATCAGGCAGAGTGGACAATATTATCCCTATTTTACCAATAGACAGCTGAGGCTCATGGAGATTAAGGTTGCCATGAGTCATGGGCCAGTAAATAATGCAGCTAGGGACCAGAATGCAGATCTTCCGAGTCTTAGTTTGAGTGTTCTTTCTCCTCTTTAAAAAAAAAAAAGACTGCAAATCCCACTACTCAGATGGGCTAAAACAGAGGACCTTTGACCTACTGTTTCTAACCTGGGCTAGTTTGCTCCTCCATAGGCAACATGATACTCTTCCCTCTCCACCCTCAATAGTCTGATGTGAGACTTAGTTATTGTTGTTCAATCGTTTTCAGTTACGTCCAACTCTTCTTGACCCCATTTGGGGTTTTCTTGGCAACAATACTGGAGTGGTTTGCTATTTCTTTCTCCAGCTCATTTTACATATGAGGAAACTGAGGCAAATAGGGTTAAGTGACTTGGCCAGTGTTACACAGTTAGTGAGTATTTGATGAGTATTCCTAATTCTGGGCCCAGCACTCCATCCATTACACCACCTATATGTGCCCTATGAGACTGAGAATCCAATCAGTTAGGTCATAATTCCTGAGCTCAAGAGGTCCACGAGCTTCAGTTTCATCAGTAGCTGGCATTACAACTGTGGGCCACCATGAATGGCATCAAGTGCTCTTTCAAATATACCAAGTTGAAAAGCAGGAAAATGGGGGCAGCTAGGTGGCACAGTGGATAGAGAATCAGCCCTGGATTCAGGAGGACCTGAGTTCAAATCCAACCTCAAACATATGACACTTACTAGCTATGTGACCCTGGGCAAGTCACTTAACCCTCATAGCCCTGTCAAAAAAAAAAGCAGGAAAATGGAAACAGTAAAATGCCAAGGGAAAGGAAAGGTATAATTCCACAGACACCCTAATGAAATAGAATTTAAAACTCTAACTACCCTAATAATAAATAATAATACCCTAATAATAAATACAACGCCAAACATTTATACATTACTTTATGCTTTTCAAAGGCAGAGAGCCCACATGGTATATGGAAATGGCATTGAATTTGCAGCCAAGAGGACCTAGTTCAAATCTCATCTTTGCCTCTTGCTACCTTGGTGACCCTGAGGAAGTCACTTAGCCCCTTTGTGCCTCAGTTTCTTCATCTTGAAAATGAAGAAACTTCACTAGATGATCTCCAAAGTCCATTCCATTTCTAACTCTATGACCCTCTACTAAGTTCAAGGTCATACAAAGCCAAGCCTAGAACCCAGGGTTCCCAGCTGCTAGCCCACCACATCCCCTATGACACCATGATGTTTCCACAATAGCCAATAGCAGACAATTTGTTTCTCTCCCCAAACCCACCCCCACAAACCCCAAAGAATAAATTACAGTAATTGTGAAACACAGCATTTGTAACCCAATATGTCGCAGAAAGAAAATAGTTTCATTCTTTGTACCTCCCTGCTGTTTCAACCTAGGGGAATATCTTCTACATGTCAGCACCACAACAGGAGACTAGAGACAGAAGTCTGTTTTTCCCCAGCTTTTGGCTGCAAATACAATACTGTCAATTTCAAAACTGCAGCAGTTGTATCTCCAATAGCCAGCCTTCGAGGTTATTTCTTGAGTTTTGCTTGAATTTCAGAACCGATTTTTCAAACAGCTACATAAGGCTCCTGTATAAACCCAAGTCTACTGTTTTTCCCAGGTACCATCTCTATTTCCCTGTATCATCTCCATTTCCACATATTATCTTTACTCTTCCCTAGATCCCACCCAAGTGCCCATCTTTATTTAATTTTATCTCCTTATCTGCTGTGTGTAGGCTTATGTGACATTAGATCCTTATCATCAGAGAGATTAAACACATGTGGGTTAGGAATATAGACTGAAATCTCAGGGGATAAAATTGCAAATGAAAAGAAAAAATACCACACACACACACACAAACACACACACACACACACACACACACAGAGAAGTCCTATCTTTGATTTGTGATGAAATAACCTCTGACCTCTCTTATTTCTACATAGGAGATGAGCATTTCAAAGATATAGCAACTATAAATCTATGGCTGATACAGGTCTTCTCACTCAGTTTCATCCCAGAATCACACAAACGGTGGCCAAATTGATAACAAAAAGGGATCCCAGAGAAGAAGCAAAAGCAGGGATACTGGTGCTGTGGACATAGGTATAACCTATGAAAGAATGCTGATTACATTTTTAATACACCATAACCAAACTCCACCATGATGTCACAAAATCTACCATGGTGCTATTCTATTACTTTGTTTCTATGAATCCAATCACCTCTATATATTGTTTCACCTACTGCTGTGTTTTGGTACAACCAATTAAAGTTATTAGTCAGCTTGTTTCCAGAGGGGTCTAACAATACAAAGTTACACTTTTTTTTTTAAGTGGACCTGTGATTTCTTTGGTGCAGGCAACTCTAGGCAAAGGAATTCTTTTTACTAACACAGGTTTACTAACACAGGATGGTTGCCTCAGTTTTCATTACTTACAGGTCTAGACTCTAGCCATACTTCATTTCACTTCCTCATCAGACTCCATTCTGACTGGATCAGACACTAAGTTCTGGAAGACTAAATCTTTCAAACCTGGCATTCCCATGATGGTAGCTGCTGTCTTAATTGATGATTACTTCAGTCACCTACTAACTCTAGGCTAGTGTGAGTGAAATTTCCTCCAACCCTTACAGTTAAGTGATTTAACTATGGTTATTATCAGTATTTAACCTACAAGTCAGTTCTTTGACTAAAAGAATGTGATTTTAAATACTTTACCTATTTCTTTAGTAGCTGAAATTAATAGTAATGTAACAAATAGTAATAGATATTATATAATATTCTCTTATGTACTGTGAACTTGTCCCTTGGCCAACACAATATGTCAATTTGTAATATGATTAAATGGTCAATGAGATACTAAAAATAATATCTCTAGACTTAAGGAACTAATCAGCATTGAAGGTTGTTTAACTTTAGTGAATTGTCCCGAATCGCCCCTACATTTATATATTTGGCTGACTGCCAGCCATGGTGGGGCACCCTTAAGCTCATGTTTATGATTTTTTAGATGATGATCATTTGTAAATGCACATATTCTGTACCATTGGAAATAGGCCTAGAAGAGAATATGGGTGAAGTTATGTCTAAAATTAGTAGGGTATATAAGCATATAAGCCTTGCTGGGGTATAAAAGCCACAAGATCCCTAGGCTCAGGGGTTTTTTGTCAGGTTGCTGGAGGCTGGCTTTATTGTGAGGTAGGCCCTCTCTCAATAAACGTATTTTCTATGGCTTGGAGACTTCGTTTTTCTTTCCTTTGTCGGATTTAGAAATTTTCGCAACACTAGGTCCCAACCATGCTTCATGTGACTCCCAAGTAATCTCCTCACCAAGTCTTCTCCCCCACCCCCTTCCAGATCTGGAACACTAATCAAGCCATCTGTCATTGCTCCTAGAAAAGGTATGCCAATCTATTTCTCAAAGACTCCAATCACCACTCCTAGAACTTTCCAAAACATTTCTCTCCCTTGCCACCATTTCCCTTTATGTTCAGTCTCCCCAGTTGAACAGCAAGCTCTTTAAGGGGGAAAAAGGTGTTTTGCTTTTTTGCATTTGCATCTCCAGATACTGTGTGTAGCACAAAGTGCTTAAAAATGCTTTTCATTAATTAATATACTCATTCATGTATTCATTCATTCATACATGCATGTATGCACCCATTCATTGTAGTCTTTGAAAGTTGCCTGGGGTACTGAGAGTTTAAATGACTTGCCTGTGGTCATAGAGTGAGGTCTTCCAAACTCAATCAGCTCTCAATCCACAGATTTACCAATTTACCATTCCATCTCCTCTAGTGTCCCATTGTCTTTGGAGTTTACAAAACACTTGCCCTCACAACCTTAAGAGATAGATAATGTAAATAGATAGCTCAAGTACTGTTATCTTGGCCACTGGAGAGTGACAGGCAAGTGATACTTGAAGCAACTTGGCCAAGTTCACAAGTGCCTAAGCAAGTAAGCCAACTCCAGCCTCCCAAATCCTAGATCAGAGCTTTAGCCATTCCCTTATGGTGATGGAATACAAGAATCTACAATCATCAGCATGCCAGAGTAACATCTCCATGTCTTCATTCTTCTGGGCTGGACCACAGAAGAGGGACTAGACTTTTAAGGAATATTTCTTATAAACAAGAATAGCACTTTATGTTTGAACAGGGCTTTCGACTTCAAAATACTATTTACATAGACTATCTCAATTGAAACTCATGACAACCCTATGAGGTACAAACAGGTGTTAACATGCCCATTGAAAAATAAAGCTGAGAGGTTAACCAGGCCATGCATAGTTAGTTAGTAACTAGGACTCAGAAGGTTCCTGACCCTCACACCAGGATTCTTTCCCTAGATCAGAGTGTGTTTAAGTGCTAGGTGCATCTTTTTTCCAAGGTCACACACACCCAGAATTAGAACTCTTACTCTGGCTCACCTGCTTCTTAACAACTAAACTGGCACAGGTGACTCTTTTCCCACCTAGACATTCCAGAGATTTGCTCTTCTCCCAAGGACAATGGCCTGAACAGCTTTCCTTCTCATACTTTCTTAAGAACAAACCTGTCTAGAACTGTGACAGAAAAAGAAAGACACATGGAGAATGCACTTGGTAAAAAAAGAAGGAATCATAAGAGTGGGGATGCTTCATCACTGAATATCACTTTTCTTTTGGCAGTCCACTTTCTGGGGCTAGCCCCTTGTTTTCAGGGACCTCTAGTGCTTAGCACAACCACCCTCTTAGTATGTGCTATTTAAATGCTTATTTACTGGCTACCGATGGAATTTGAATATGGGAAAAAATAGATTACAACCTATCTTACTCTTTAAAAAAAAGATAACTTAGTTGTGGTTCGTAGTTCATAGATCATAGTCCCAAGACTCAAGCTGGTATGGATTAGTGAAAGGCTTTTTCTATAAAAGATTTATACTACAGATTCTTCCATTCTTTAATGTCAAGCTGAATCCAGATAGAGATTTGGACGTCAATAGATACAAAAGCCCTATTTTTTCTGTTGTTTTTGACAAGTATTAAGTAATATACAGATGCTGTATCTACATGATTATGAGTTTTCTGATGAAAATAGGAAAAGTCTATTATTCAGGTACTCCTATATATAGATATACACATATATACATATATACACGCACACACATATACATATATACATGCAAATATATACATATACATAGATGTACACATTTTTAGAAACCTGTACAAATGCCTAGTGATATCAAGTTAATGGACTAAATTTTGGGGGCTGTTATAAATGTTTGGCTCCATATTACCACACCAGAAGCCAGGTTCTACATTAATAGAGTTAAAGCTGTCTCCTAATGGTTTTAATTTTATAGATTTAACTTTCAAAGGGGGAAATTTCTCTCTGTCTCTGTTGAAATCTTGCATTTGAATCCATTCTCTCTCTCTCTCTCTCTCTCTCACACACACACACACACATACACACACACACACACACACACCCATTTGCCTGCAATTTAGCTACATTTTCACCAGGTGGTAGTAGTGTGGCATTGTCATGTCATCTAAGCGCTTAGTCAAATTGGTTGTATTTGCCTAGATATTTTACATTAAAACAGACATCTTACATAAACAACAACAAAAAAACAAAAAACAAAACACTTCAACATGGCCTATGCTTACACCACATTTTAAATGAAAAATTTTAGATAAATCATTTCCCCCCACCATTTAAGTATTACCCTTGAATTCAAATGAACATTTACCAAACATCTGCCATTTACAAAGCACTGTACTAGGCTCTGGAGACACATAACTGCCTATTGGGGGAGGCATATGTAACTTCACAGAAAAAGAACCTTGCCTTTTTCTCTTACCTGTTTAACTTTGTTGTTAAAACCTCTAAACAGGTCCTGGTACTCAAGATCTTTACACTTGACCTAGCATTAAAATTCTAATACCTTCTCTCTCCAAAGCCAGTTATGACTTTTATCTCTCCTAGACTGTCCTTTTGGGGGTGTTGTGAGGTGGGGAGTGGGAGGGAGAGTGCTAAGGAAGAACAGATCACTCCTCTATAAATTTCAGTGTCAGAATCTTATTTATAAGAAAAGTTAGACTACTTTTATTTGGGAACTATAAAGTTTAAGACAAAGTACCCTTTAATCATATGCTTTTCCACTAGTTTTACATTTATCTTTCTAAAAATTCCCTTTATCTCTACTATATATTTCTAAAGCCAAGAATCTTTTGTTTGATTTACTTACAAAGCCAAGGTTATTTATCAACTTCTTAGCTAGTTTCCCTATGGAAGCCACCTAACAAACTGGCTTTTTAAAAACAAACAAACAAACTGGCTTAGAAGGTTTATTCTCTTATAGCCAAATAGAATATTTTGAAAGAATAGGAACAGAAAATTGAACTGTTTTCCATGGAAAGACTATCATTCTTATATGAATGTGATAGGAGCATATTATTCGTATATATCAAAATGCTTCCTACTATAAAACATGAAATTGTCAGAGCTCCTAGGTAATGCAGCAAGAAGCATTCTAAAAATATGTAAGCACAGAGAAACAGAATAAGACTCTTAATAATATGTCATCATCAACGACAAAAATGTATGGACCACCTACTCTATATCTGGTATGACTCTAAAGTAATACCCAAATGTTAGATAAATGTTTCTGAAGGAATTACAACAAGACATAGTAGACACTTCAAATTAGTGTTTGCTCCAATATCGATTAAGCAGTTCAGCATTGTTTCCTCACTTCTCTACTGTAAGAATACAAATGAAATCAGCTCACGGAAGCCAGAAAGCTCACAAAATGCATGTTACAAGCAGTGGTTAGTCAGGTTGGGATGGCTGTTTGATCCAAACTGATCTGAAATGATCTCTCCTTTCTAGGAACTCCTATTTCACTTAGCATCTTCAAATCCCTACTTTAACCGACCATAATAGTCTTTTATTGTTTGCTAATTTTTACATATTCCTATTTATCCTGATATAGCTTGTTTGTCCATATTTGTTTGCTTCTTGTCTCCCCCATTACACTGTGAGCCCCTTGAAAGCAAGGACAGTCTTTTGGCTTTTAAATTTTTTTTTAATTTCTAGAATAAAATAAGTACTTCCCTAACACAGTATAATAAAAAGAAAATTCCACATGAAACCACAAATTCACTATGTACAATTTGCTATTCCTTTAAAATACACAAGTTATCTTGTAAATTTCCTTTTTTTTACCCTTTTTCCTTCCCTCCCCCTTTTATATTTGCATTGCTTAGCCCCGTGCCTGTCACATAATAGGTGCTTAATGACTGACTGATGTGTATTAATCTCATCTCCACCAAAATCTTTGTTTGCAGGGACAATGTTGCACTTCTCTAAGGTTTGCACAGAATGAATGAGGGACTAAATCTCTAGCCACTTTTTAGAGTTCAGATAAGAAGGGGATGCCTTTAAGAGGATGCTGGCCATAGACTTTAGTGTTAAAAAGAAACTTAGAAATCATTAAACCTAATCACCCAGTTTTACAAATGAGGAAACTGAGGCTGAGACAGAGAGGCAGATCAACTTGCCCCAAGTCACACAGTCAAGTATAAAGCAGAGACAAGATTCAAATCCAGATCCTTCAATTAGAATCTAGCCCTCATGCTATTAGACTCTGGAATAAATGGTGGGATTCTTTGGCATGAACGTTAACCACAGCATTTCCTTTATCCCTCAGTAGCACTACAGGATTCTCCTTACTCCTCGGTTTTCATAGTGTTTCCTCTGCCTCTCAACCTTCTGCTTTGTAGGGGGAATGAATTTCATCGTAGGATGGCTGGTTTATTGCCTAATCTCCTTCACTGATCCTTGAGGTAAACCCCAGATGGCAGCCTCAGCTTGACAGATTACATTCTCAAAAGGGAGGGCTGGGCAATTGTGTTCATCTAGTTTCGACAGCACAGCAAAAGAAAAAAGAGAGGGAAAGAACCACAACATTGCCTTTGAAAGTGAGGCATCAGGAAAACCCAAAAGCACATGAAAGGGCAAAGGAACCTTAAGACAACAGTGCATAACACTTCACCCATGACTCGACCTCATGAATCTGCCTGGGTAAGGAATTCAGAGCCAGGTCCTCAAGACCATCCCCATGGATTCTGAGGTAGGACCCCTCTGACTGAAGGACAGGCACATTTGCATATCTCTGTACAGCTGTTAGTGAGGATTTTAAGCTTTACACAAGGGACCAGTTGCAATGAGGAGCATTTTATGAGAACAATACATATTGTAGACATCTGAAGACATTTTCAAGAACTAGAATGAAGGCCTGAAACAAAGATGGTATAACTGGTATATCCTTCTGATGAGGCAGATGAATACTTAATATGCCAAAGCTTATCTTTAAGGGAATACCAGGGAACAGTCCCACCACTGGAATTTTACATGCTTTCTCCACAATAGTGATCCATACACAAAATAACAAAAACTATAGCAACCAATATGAAAATGAGGTATTTCATTACTCCCTTATTACAGTGGCACGAGGACCAGCTGCTACATGTAGTAATCATGAAAACATAAATTACCGGTTAAAAATAGCACATTTAAAGCATGAGGACATGTAAAACCAAATCCTTTTAGGGAAGTTTGCTCAGGAAAAGTTTGTAGCCCTGAACATATTGGGAGTGTAACTCAGGTGGAAAGGCAATTCCCCAGGAAATAGCAAGGAAAAACCCATGGTAACAATGGGTACTCTGAGAGGGACCCATAAAACAGAACTAAAGGGGAGATTTTCTGAAGCTACCTGGAACAACTCTACTTCAAGCTGATCTTCATCATTCCAATAGGAACCAATTCACAGGCTGCTTATCTGTTTTATTTTTAACTTCTTGGCAGTTAAGCCTAGTACTGAGGGGGAAAACCCAATGTAAACACATATGCTTGTTTGAGTCTTTTACTGACAAGTTATCTTTTATCAATTTTCAGTTAGTTCAGTGAAGATCTCTCAGGCACAATAATGCATTTAAAGTACTTTGAAGACTTTAAAAGCAACCACATAGATGCAAATTATTATTATTATTAATCATAGTTATTATTTGCAATATAAAGAGATGATCCTAAAGTCATGAAGACACAGAATAGCTATTCAATCATGTGTAGATCACTTAATCTTTCAGGGTACCAGGAAGCTATCTGTAGGACTATACATGGCAGAGAAGGAGCCAAGCTGGGTTGATAAAGGGAATTTCTTCTTCTGGGAATCCCCTTATAGAATGAAATTACTGATTCAATCCTTATTCCATTATTATTAACTTCACATTTATATCACAGTGCTACTAACTGCTATAGGCAGCTAAGTGGCACAGCAGCTAGAGTGCTGGGCTTGGAGTCAGGAAGACATTAAGTTCAAATCTAGCCTCAAACACTTATTAGCTGTGTGACCCTGGGCAAGTCAATTAACTTCTGTCTGCTTCAGTTTCTTCATCTGTAAAATGGAGGTATTAATAGCATCTATCTCCTAGAGTTATTGTGAAACTCCAATGAGATAATAATTGTAAGGTGCCTAATGCAGAACTTGGTACATAGCAAGCATTATTATCAATGTTAGTTATTGTCATTATTTTTATTACTCAGAACGCATGACAGATGGTTAAATCAAAACCACCAAATCAGCTGAAGTTTTAGCTCAGTCTTCACATTCTTGAAAGTCATATGCCTTGAACCATGGTTATTGAGAACATATATGTCTTAATTCTCTCTTTTAAAGTAGAACTCCTGTGAAATTACTTGGAGAGAGCATGCATGTTTAACTTAGAGGCAGCTGTAAGTCATTTAAATTGGTGAGTCCTTAGTATTCTATTTTACTTGGCCCAGAACGTAGAGCTAGGACCAATGGGAGGAAGTCATAGAGAGGTCTGTTTTGGCTCAGTATAAGGAAGAACTTCCTAAAAATGACTTGTATAAAAGTGTTATTTGCTGCCTTGCTAGACAGTAAGCTTGTGGTGCTGATTCTGATCTCGGGCTTGTAGGAATTCAAGTGGAATCTGGATGACCACTTGTCAGAGAACTTTCAAAGGAGATTCAGGCTTCACTTAGGAAATTGAAATAGAGGAGCCCTAAGATCCTTTCCAGTTTTAAGAGTTCATGATTCTAATTATTATTATCATAGCTATTAGTAATAATCTTTTTTGAGGGGCAGGGCAATGAGGGTTAAGTGACTTGCCCAAGGTCACACAGCTAGTAAGTGTCAAGTGTCTGAGGCCGGACTTGAACTCAAGTCGTCCTGAATCCAGGGTTGGTGCTTTATCCACTGCGCCACCTAGCTGCCCTCTATTATTAATAATCTTGTACTAAGCCCTACTCTTGCTTTTTTGGAGCTTGTGGATCCCAAGTTTCCAGGAGCTAGGCTGGTGGAACACAAAAACTAACAGGCCTTTCCAAACTGGAAAGGCTCCAAGTATTAGCTTGGTGATGGATTGATGATAAGCCCTCCAAGTTCCAGATTAGCTAAGGTCAAAGATC
The DNA here is from genome assembly GCF_019393635.1 of Dromiciops gliroides. Taxonomy (NCBI): domain Eukaryota; kingdom Metazoa; phylum Chordata; class Mammalia; order Microbiotheria; family Microbiotheriidae; genus Dromiciops; species Dromiciops gliroides. Next base: position 143,905,164 of record NC_057862.1, read on the forward strand.
TTTCGCACTGCGATGGCAGCAAGTGATTAATTTTTTTAGCCACTATAACTCTCAAAGATCATCTAAGTCATAGGAATGTTCCAATTTGTGTGATGAAGTATCTTCTCTGCTGAAATCAAAGATCGCTGATGCATTGAAATAATTATTAATAATAGTGTTTACAAAGCTCTTTATAAAACATCATTTCATTTGAGCCCACAGCCTTGCAAGGCAGTTAATGCAAGTAGCATTTCTCTTATTTACAGTTGAGGAAACTGAGACCCAGGGAGATGGTGACTTATTCAAGGTCATCCAGCTAGTAAATGACTCTAAGTCTAAGGTTTTGTCCACTACACTCCCACTGCCTATTGAGTAGATAAAAAAAGGGTTGGTAATGAAGATAAAGAAGTGTCTGAGGCCAGGGAACCATGAAGATGTCTTCTTTCTCCACAAGAGACCACTGCAATGAAGATAAACTTCTTTAGAGGAAATCCCTCCTTTCTACTGTCCCACCCCCAATGTACCCAAACAAAAAAAGCCCAAGCTAAACAGAGATAAAAACAAATGTTTCTTTTTCCCCCTTGTAAAGTAAGGCAGAATTTATTGCCACTGAAATGGTTCCCAAGAACTAGTATATCACTATGATCTAGCCTTCTTATAATAAACTCTGACATAATGTTTTAATATTTGCACTTGTCATCATTATCAAATCTAAGGCAGAACAAATGGCTCATAGGCTTCACTCCACCTTTTCCAGTGTTCAATAAGCCTCATCCATTCAGCTCTGCATTACAGGTGGGCAAAGGTATTCTTGGGAATGTCATTTCACTGAATGGGCAACTGATCTATTTTAATAACAAGAGTATTGAGTTTTTACAGATCATTCCTAATAACTTTTTCACACATGATGACAATCAAGGAACCTGATCCTATGCTTAGGTTGAGGGAGAACAGACTTATTGGGAGCATATATTTTTGGATGTTTGGGCATGAACTCTTCTGGTTAGAGCATTATTTGTCAAAAACATTGCTGTCAGCCTGCAGGAAATTTTTATTGGTCTGAAAATTTTTCTTAGTAACAAATAATCTCATTCTTTTACAACCTATAAACTTAACAAAATAACTACTCATTCTCTGATTCCTCCCAGCTCAGTGCACTCCATTTACCTGGCTCCTGTTCCCAAAGTAGTACCCAGTGTACTGGAGTCAACAATATAAGGTTTGGGGAGTATAGATGAATAAAGAAAAGAATGCATGAAAAAATCAGACATTAAAGGCCTCCTATATGACAGCCACATCATCTGCAACTAATGATCATGAAGACTTGCCAAGGGTCACACAGTCTGTATGTAGCAGAGTAACCAGGTCTTCTTAGTTCTGAGACCAGCTCTCTATCCATTATAAAGACCAGTAGGCCAACTCTACATTACGCCTTGGCCTGAGGAATCCCAAGTTAGAACATGATAGTCATAGTCTAGTTAGCAAAGGCAGGATAAGGTAGTGCCAAGGGCATTGGCCTAGACTTAGAAGACTTGGTTAGAATCCTGGTTCTATCACTCATCATGTGTGTGAACTCAGTTTCCTCATCTATAAAATGGAAATAAGATTCATGGAGTTCTTACACAGGAAGCAAAAGTACCATATAAATATATGCAATTAATTAATAGATTGTATTCTTAATCCCAGCCAGTCATCTCACAAATGCCTCTCTTTGGATTAGGAACACGTTGAGGTCCAGGACCATATTTTTCTCTTTCTTTGTATCTCTAGTACCTAGCACACAGTAAACATTTAAAATATGCTTGCTGTCTGTCTAGTCGCTAAGGGAGCAGACCAAAAGACTGACTGAATTTGTGAAAATTCATTATCACTGAGTGAAAAATTACTGTGTATATAATATAGGCACAGTAGAAAGATTTTCATATTCAAAGGACAATACATTATTTCACAAAATTTTAAAGCAAGAAGGAACCATCGGAATTATCTGTTCAAGGGATATCAGCCCCTTATAGGGATGTTTGAAGTCTCCAATGCTGTATCTTTTGGTTCTTTATCTCCTTCTTGAGATGAAAATTTCATCAGATTAATATGATTTAGATTATAGTAGGTAAGTGAAAGAAAAACAAACAGGCAATTTGAATTTGAGACCACTGATCTTCCCATAAGTCTCCTCATCATGGCCTTTCTCTTTGATATCCACCTCATGGAAAATTTTGAATCCTCCCCTATAATCCCCTACACTGAAAGGTGAGTTTTTGCTTAATCTTGCTGAGGCCCGGGCCTCTATACTACTTCCCAGCAGTCTCATTACCATGCCCCCACACTATCCTATGCCTTCTGTCCCCACTCCCATTTTCCACATACCCTGTTGAGGTTGGGGACCATCTTGCTTGTTTTTATTTGTACCCCCTTGTGCTTAGCACAGTACCTGGCATGTGGTGAGTATTTAACAAATGCTTTGTCTGCCTATTAATCTTGTTAAACCACATCATTTTACAGAAGAATAAGATGAGGCACAGACTGTTGAAATGATTTGCTCAAAGTCACTCAACTTGTTAGTGTCAGAGCCAGGACTTCTGACACCTACTCTGTGTTTTCCCCACTATACCACACTGCCTCTAATTTTCATAATTAACATCTGTGATATCAGATAATATTTAATAAGTTTTCTTTTTCTGGGAATAAAATGATTACCTAGTATGCCAGTGGCACATTCCCCAGTGGATGGAATGTTGGGCCTGAAGTCACAACGACCCAGGTTCCAATTCTGCTTCAGACAGTTACTAGCTGGAGGGTAGTAACAGTTCTTTTGGGAGGCCAAAGGCATATCCACTTTTGTAAACCAAATAATAAAAAAGATAAGTGCCTCTTGGGTGGAGGAGGGGGAAATAATTAGCAAAAGAATTAACTAGGAATTTAGTTTTTAGAAGTCTGTTTTTTAATAGTCGAAACCAACTTTAGACATCTCATCCTGAACAATATTTTACATCTTTGAATATGTTTGCAATTTGTGCAGTCTGTACATTCCAGATTTTGTTTTGAAAGGGGAGCTTTATAAATCACTGTATTATTACTACAAATAATTGAACCAAAGACTAATTTGTGGCTGCACACATGTTCACAGTTCTATGAGAAATATTGCTGTCAGCACCAGGGAAATTCTACTTCACATCATTGTTTTAACATTTCAGTTGGGCATCTAAGCATTACACATTTTAGTAAGGAAAATTTTTTTTAATCTTTTCTCTACTGTTTTCTGCTAATATGAATTTCACTGGAATGGCTTTTTTTTTTAATACTCTGAGTCTACCTGAGTGATACCAGCAACCAGCAGACGAAGATGTCTGCTAAAAACAGTCTGCTACAGATCAAGGCTAATCCCTTCTACTACCACAGTCACTATGATTCCCACTGACATTTATATGCTGCTTTTAATATTTGTAAATCATTTTAATAATAAGTTAACATTTATATTGCACTTACTGTATGCTAGATGATATGCTAAATAAGTATTTTACAATCATTATCTCATTTGATCGTCTCAACAATCCTGGGAGGTAGATGCTATTATTATTTTACAGATGAGGAAACTGAGGCAAAAACAGGTTATGGGTCACAAAGCTAGTAACTCTCTGAGGGCAGATTTAAACTCAGGTCTTCCTGATTCTAGGTCTAGCCCTCTATCTACTATGCTCCTTTGGATCTCACAACACCTTTGTATGATGGGTAAGAATACTATCAGTATTGTTATTCCATTTTAAAGTTAAGAAATGTGAGGGTCAGTAAAGTTAAAGTGCATAACTAGCATAGGTTAGAAAGGGAATTTGAATCCAGGTCTTCTTAACTGCATGTCTAGTACTTTCTGCCCTATGGTAGGCTGCCTACCCTGATGCTCCTAAAAGAAGTAAATGAAAACAAAAAGGCAACAAGAAAAACAAAAACTACAACAAGAAAAAACAAAGGAAAACAAAAACAACCAAAAAGCTTTCAGCTTGGATTATATGGATAAAAGAAAACATTGAATCTTTTCATCTTCTTTCCATTTACCTTTAAAAGCATTTTTTATAGACACTGTTCTGAAAATTTCAAAATATAATCCAAAAGGTGATATGATTCTATTCAATTTTTATAAGCTGAAGAGGCTGTAGAAACGCATCAGCTTTATCTAGCATACTCCTTATCCATTTCCTTCATATGCAACTTATGAAAAACCCTGATAGTACTCTATATGTTAAAAGGCTTCTAAAGTGACCTGAGGAAAAGCAACTTGATTTTGGATTAATATAACTGAAATGAACCACCAACCAAAAATATTTCTCAAAGATAAAAGATACTCTTTATGAAGCAGCCACAAGTCCTGTTACCATTTTATCAAATCATGCACACACAAAAGAAGAAGATAGGAGAAAAAACAAACAAACAATTGCTTGGCATCTCATACAGTCGCCCCCAGAGTGTATTAGTTTAAACAAAAAACAAACCTATATATAAATGACACTCAAACACAAACCTACCAAGGGAAACCTGCTACACAGATAAAGTTGTTGTGCCAACAACACAGTCCTTCAGGGATTGACTGTATAAATAAAGAGCCTCTAACTTTTAAAATATCTTTGTGAAATTTTAAATGTTTTGACTTAGCCAATCTGTTATTTTAATTTTCTATACTACCTTCTCTCATCAAGTCTGTATCTCTTTCTGTTTATACATAGCATTTTTAACCTTTAACACATACACTTTCTATATTCATTTACCAGCTCAAATGCCACCTTTACCATGAAACTTCCCCTTCCCCCACTAAGGCTCCACCTCATACAAGCCCACACCACATTCTCCCTTCTTCCTTATTCCTCTTAACACAAACACAATTAGAGAATAGTATTTCTTATTTTGGAGTTCTTCTAGAACTTTGTTTTTTACCACTCTTATGAATTTATCAGAAGCAATATGGCAGAAGTCTCAGGGATACCTGAGTTCAAGTCTTGTCTTTGACTCATAATGACTGGGTGGCCCAGGACAAGCCGATTAATTTCTTGGTGCCATTGAGCAATTTTCCAACACGATAAATTATAGAACAATCATCTGGAAGTTCCTTACATTAATGAAATCTTAGGTCCCAGAGCCCTCACATGACCTTATGTGCACATATCATACTCTATTTTGACTTTACGGTTATTTTTGTTCACAATCCCCAAGTGGTTGTCTGAATTGAAGCAAATCACTAAGCCACTCAAGTCCTAATTTCCTCATCTATTTTTTAAAAACAGGTGATTCTATTAGATTGCATAACACTTAAATTCTCAAAGGTCCCTAACAGTCTAGTAGACTTATCTTCCATCTGTGCATCCAGCTTCTAGAGGGCAAGGAAATGTGTCTTATCTATTATATTTCTATTTCCTTTAGTACCAGAGAGGAGGAGCTTAATAGATGTTGATTAAACATTTAAGAAGCTCACAAAGTAATATACTTGTGGATTTCTCAGGGACTATCTAATTAACATGTTATTTAAGGCAATTAAGCCAATAACAATTAGTCTGGGGCTCTTAAGTCACACATGGGTCTTTCATGATGCAATCAATGCCTTTTCAAGATCTCTAGATATTAGAGATATTAGAAAATTCTGTTATACTAAACTCTTCAGATTTTCCAGGATTCATCTTTATGTTAATGGAGGTTACCAAGGTGAGCAGGAATGATCTGGACCTACTGTTCATACCTTCAGACAATTTCACAGCTGATTTCACTAAGAAGTGAAAATATAGTGTGTGTGTATATATATATATATATGTGTGTGTGTGCATATATAATATACATATAATAGGGATAGGCATATGTATATGTATGTGTATATATTGTTTTCCCCTTCATTATGAAGGAAACAATATAAAGCTCCAAAGCAGCTATGGTTGACTTGGTGGTTTTATATAAACCTGATGTTAAAACTAGTCTATGAAAACGCTTCATTTGAGGAAAGTGTTGAAATTATTGGCCAGAAACAAAAGGCTATAATGACTAATGGTGGATTTCATTTATACATATGATCCTCAATTAGCACTAACATGCACTTTGTTATTACAGAGATGGTTACTGAGCAGCTAGAAACAGAAGGATTGATCATGGTGAGCCAATATGAGTTTGTCAAGAATGGGTCATGCCAGACTAACTTAATTTCCTTTATGACTAGATCATCAGACAAGCATTAAGGCAATGGTAAAGAGACATAGTTTACCTGATAAAGATTTTAATGCTGTTCTTATTTTTAAAAGGATGGAGAGATGTGGGATAGGTTGTATACAGTAGTTACCTGTTTTTGGAAATGGTTGAAAGGACATACCCAGACAGTAGTCCATCATTGTTCAACTTGGAAGGAGGTTTCTAATGGATTGCACCAGGGATCTATGCCTAGTTGGTCCTAAACTGCTTAATATGCTTAATCAATGACTTGGAAAAAGCCATAGATGATATGTTTATCAAATCTGCAAATGGTACAAAGCTAGAAGAGATAGCACTAGATGATACTGAGAATTTGAAACAACCTAGATAATCTAAACACGGAGTCAAATCAAAGAAGATAAAACCCAATAGGGACAAATGCAAAATCTTAAACGGGTTAAAAATATCTTCAAAAAGACAAGATAAGGAGGGAGGAATAGACAGGAATCTGTCGGGATCTTATGGTATTAATTTGCGGGCTCAATATGAGTCAATGGGATATGGAAGAACCAGAAGCAATGGATAAACATTGCAGTCAAATTTAGGCTTGAGGTAAGGGAAAAACTCCCTAACCAGAGCTATCCAAAAAGGAATAAGCTGTCTCAAGAGGTAAGAAGAAGAGCTTAGAAGGATGACTAACACTGTTCTGAAAAGATTCTGGCTCTGAAAAAATCTTGACATGCTAGCACATTGGACCCAAATTCTCAGTGGAGGTCTTAACCAAAGGCTGCCTGAACACTTATGAGGTATGGTATGGAGGGGATTTGTGTTCAGGTCTGGGGGAGGGGAGGGAATAGATGGCCTCTAAAATCCTATCCAACTATAGGTTCTGTGACAACATCTGTTTCTGTGGAGTTCCTAGAGGTTTTGCATATTGTGTAATTAAACTATACAACATCCTTGACAAATAAATGGGTTATAGATACTACCTGGATATGGAAACTAAGGTTAAAGATCAGCAAAATGATAAATATCATGTAACAAGCCATGGAGAAATTATAGTTATTAATAGCTGAGGGCCTTCATTCTCATTATTGTTGTTGAATTATTTCAGTCGTTGAACTTGCTGGGACCCCACCTAGAGTTTTCTGGGTACAGATACTGGAGTGGTTTGCCATTTACTTCTCCAGATCATTTTACAAATGAAGAACCTGAGGCAAACAGGTTTAAGAGACTTGCTCAGGGTCACACAACTAGTCTAAGGCCCAATTTGAACTCAGATCCTCCTGACTCTAGGGCCAGCGTGCTATCTACTGTGCCACTTAGCTTCCCCAGTGAAATCTATGGTACTATCTACCATACATTTAGGTATCTACCATATGGAATTTGGGATCCTAACTTGAAATGAAATGCTTTTAAAATTGTTGGTTTCAATGGCTTATGAGTTCAAGGGGTTAGAATTCTTTGCTAAGAAGCACAAGACAACTGAATTAAGTGTCCTGGAAGTATTTCAAGCTCTACATGTCACAACTAGAATTTGATCTTTTTTCTAATATCTTTCTCACTTCCTAACTTCATTATTTCTGTCAAGGGCACTACCAGAATTCCAGTCACCTAGGTTCACTACTTCAGAGCTGTCCTGGACTCTTCCATCTCCCTCACCCTCACATCCAATCAGCTGCAAACTCTTGCCTAATCTATGGCCACAGGACTCTCCAGTCCCTTCTTTCCAAACACAAAACAATAGCCTTCTAATTTTTCTCCCTGCCTACAATGTTTCCTCTCTCTGTCCATCTTACATAGAGCCACCATGTTGATAACCCTAAGGCACAGCTCTGACCATAACAATGTCCTTGATCAAGAAGCCAGGATGACTCCTCCAAGGTAAAATACAAGTTCCTGACTTTTAAAACGCCAACTCCTGCCTTTCTCAATTCTCTCTACCATGTCCCAACATGAGTATCTTCCACTCCCTTCCCTTTTCCCATCCCCCAAAACTTACAGCTTCTTCTTAGGAAGAAGAAAGTTCCTTTTAGGTGTTGTCTTCTCTTATCAGAATGAACGTTCCTTGAGGGCAGAGACTGTTTTTATTTTTCTGCTTATGTTTATATTTTTAGTGTTGATTTACGACAGTGTCTGGCATAGAGTACTTAATAAGTGCTTGTTGATTTGACTTGACTTTTCATATATAATATGGCTCCTACCTACCTTTTCCAGGCTATTTATTACCTATTACTCTACTGTCTATCTAAATCATGCTACTTGCTTGTTCCCTATCCATGATATCCAATCTCCCATCTCTATAGCTTTCATATAGGCTGCTACTGTGCCTAGGGTCCTCCCTGCAGAAATTACTTTGTATATATTTTACATTTAATTTTTTTCTGTTCATTTTTTCCCCCACAAGACTGTATTGGGTGCTGGGACTATTTTGGGTTTGTCTCTGTATTTCCAGTTTCTAGTACAGACCATTACTGAAAGAATGAATGCATTTCAGTGAGGGCCACTTAGTGGTATTATATCTCATGGCTACAGACTGTATAGTAACCCTGCGAAGTCAACTTGAAAATCGGTGCCATTTATCACAAGGGGACAAGGCAAGACAGTGTGAAGAGATGAGTGTAAATAAAGTCCCACTATTAGAAATACAACTTAAAAGTCTATTTCTTACTGATAGTGGATCATGTTCCTCATTATCGTGTATGTTTTTAAAAGAGCACATCTAAAGAAAAAGTTCCCTTAGAAATGTATTTCCTAGAGGAACATTTGGATCTCTGAATTCTAACAACCTAATACATTAAGAATAGTATAGTTAAGGATGTACAAAACCAATGAAAAAACTGTTTAAATGTAAGAAATTTTAAAAGGCAAATTAACATACTAATTCCATTCAGTTTAGCAAACATTCTTTACAGAACACCTATTATATGCACAAAGAATTATGCTATATATGCAACTATAAAAAGGATATTATTGCTGGCTTTATGGACCTGATACTCTATTATGAGGCAGAGAATATGTATACAGATCACACAAGTTAGGGTTTCGTGGGAGTGAAGAAGGAATAAAAAAAAGAGCTCAAGGAAAATTTGAGGGTAGAGAATTTGAGAAGAGAATAAGAGAAGGCATCGTGGAGGGTGTGGAAGCTAAGCCTGGCCTTTTAGGAGGAGGAGATGGATGGAATGAAGTGACTGTAAAGAAGAAAGAACCATAGCATTGAATTTGGTGGCCAACTAGCTAGTGGTCCAGTTTTGGCTGGAATACAGAATGCATGACAAGGAATAATGTGGAAAAAAAGACTAGAAAAGTAGATAGAAACCAGATTGTGGAAGCACTTCAATGGTGGGCTAAGAAGTTATGTATTTTATTCTAAAGCAATAGGGAGCCATGGACATTTTTGAGTAGGGGAGTGACAGGATCAGATTGTGCCTTATGATAATTATTTTGGTAGTTACATAAAGGATTGTTGCTGTTCCTCCTTTGTTCTCAAAGAAGACCAATGACATCATGAGGGTGATGTCTTGACTAGCAAGTATACTGGATTTGAGGCAGAACTGGTGCAAAGTTAACAGCAGCCTCACTCTCTGCTCCACAGTCATCAGAGTCCAGTGGCAAGACATAGTTCAGGACAACTACTAATGGCCCTGGATGTAGACCTTAAGAATTATAGATTGAAGAGGAAAGAGCCTAGAGGCAGGAAAGACAATTAAGAAGCTATTGAAAATAATCCAGAGGAAAGGTTTGAGGACCTGAGTTAAGGAGGTAGCCATGTAAGTGAAATAAAGGGGAAGAGCTCAAGGGTTTTTGTTGAGGTACAATGGACTGGGTTTGGCCAATGACTGGAGGCAGAATCAGGGCAGAGACAGTGATTAAAGTTCTGATTTTCTGAGTTTGGATGACTGAAAGGATAGTAGTACCATTAACAAATCAATGGGTAACTGATAGCATGACAAAAGGAAAAGAAGCAGGTAAAGGTAGACATAAAATAAACAGTAATGAGATTTTGACTATCTAATGTATTTATAATAAGCCGAACTGCCTTCCTTACCATGGTAGGATAATGGTAAGTTCCTCAAAGTCAGAGGCCACAGCTACCATCTCTTTTCCAACTCCCCAGAGAACTGAGTTTAGTGCAGACCACACACATGAAGATGTCACACAGCAGGAAGAAAGAATGCCAGCAATTATTCTCATGTGTTCACTAGGTATGGGTGCCCATTACCCATCATGTCACTGACCCAGAATCAGTTTTGCTTTGAATGATTTTCCCTGGAAAATCATGCAGTGAACTGTGACCGCTCTGCTGTACTGCCTTCCTGATGAGAACAGCATGCATTGGGGAGATAGGTTGTTGGCTTCCTGCCATTAGGGGGCAGTCAGTCTCTTGCAAAAGCATGGACATCTCCATGATAGACTAAATAAATCTAGATATGGACCAAATCTCGGCCTGATTAGTACCATGTTTTGTCTCAGCAAGTTAAATCCCATACAGGTAGCATCACAAACTTGTCCCTAGGTTCTTTCTCATTCCAAGACCTCTGCATCCTGGAAACAGACTCAGCTTTCATATAAGTTGTCCATGAAATAAAGGCCTGTGTCTAGTACAGACAGATGCTGATCACCTTCTGTCATTACGGTTAGCTTTTTTATTCAGCTGATATAAATGAAGGTCACAGCATATTGATGTAATGTGAATTTCTTATCTTCTCAGTGTCTATAATGGTGGAACCCTTGGAATGAGAAAATAAAAAATCCTTCATCTCCTACTTTGTAATCTATCCTCTTCTGTCAACAATAATTCATAATAAAAGGAGAGGATGGTGAAATTAGGTAATGAGGCATACCAGATCACTAATGACAGCCAAGAACACTGTAGTTAAAAAGGATTAATTTGGCAAATATTAATTATATGCCTACTATGTGCTTAGGCAGTAGGGACATAGCAATATGAATAAGACATACATTTCTTGTTTTCGTGAAACTTATAATCTAGTACTGGTAATATAATAGATATGTTGCTGATTAATATAAACCTTACACATAGATAATTATAGAAAAATATAGCATATAATGTATTATGTTATAAAAAGCACCACGAGGGGCAGCTAGGTGGCGCAGCAGATAGAGTACTGGCCCTGGATTCAGGAGGACCTGAGTTCAAATCTGACCTCAGACACTTAACACTTACTAGCTGTGTGACCCTAGGCAAGTCACTTAACCCCAATTGCCTCACCAAAAAAAAAAAAAAAAAAAGCACCACAACACAGTAGATAGAAAGTCTGCCTGATTTTAGAAAGGCCAGGGTTCAAGACCCCTCTCTGACATATACTGATTGTGTCATCTTGGACAAGTCCCTTAACTTCTCAGGGCACTAGTAAAATTTTTTTTAAATAAGTTACACAGTAGTTGCTGAAGGGAATTTCCTCATTGGGCAGTTCCTAATAGCAATGAAATGATGGATCCAGTCCCCTCCCACTCCAAAGCATATTACATAAATCTATATGTGATATAATTTGATATTTTGATGAACCTATGATCATATCAATGGAAGTTCTCTCTCCCACAATAAAGATCACAGCCTAGTTATCCTGTGTAACTCTTGGCCATGTTTATATATTCATTACATATTACTTATGTACATATATAATAAAAGACAAATATAGCCTGGCAAACAGATAGGGACTAAGACCTATTGGTACAGGGATCCCTCTGAATGAGAAGACTCTCTACAAAAGCATCTTGGCATTTTCTCTGCAACAGAGAGTTTTAGAAAGTCTTGTAAGGCACTGAGAGATTGTATTAGGTGTCAAGTATGTATCAGAGGCATGATTTGAATGCAGGTCTTCTTGGCTACAGGGCCAGCTCAGAAGCAACCTAAAGGATGATATCCGGAGTGCCCGCATTCTATTTATTTGTGATTTGGTATAATAAACATCATATGTAGCATAATGTAAGTAATGAAAATACATAGGAGTATATATACAAAATGTTAGGAGAATAGACAACTTACAACTAGGGGAATCAGAGAAGGTATTTAAGGTATTAAGGCATTTCAGCTAAGCCTTGAAGTATGGGTAAGATATCAACCACTAGAGATGGGAAGCATTCTCAAACTATTGCTGGTCATGGGGCTCTCACTTTCTTATGTATGCATAGCATTTGCCCAGAGTAGTCATTTGTTATTAATCATTCCTTCTGCTGAATTTTATGTTGCCTCATGCTGTTATTTAACTTCTCAGGTATTCATGATTTTTGTGTTTTATAGTGATTTGTTTCTTTCACTGTATTTTGCACATTGCAGATGCTCAATAGACATTTGCTGAATTCATGAGAAAATGGAAGATAGAAAAGAAAAGGAACAAGACTATTTTATTTACTTAACGAGTCTAATTAGCTCATCTTCTCCACCTTCCTTCCACCTAGCTCCCCAAAGTCTATCACTTTCATTTCCCCAACTCCCCATCTTCTCAGTTAGGGAAGTGAATGGATGAGACTAACAGGGACTTTGGAGAGTTCTTTATACTTATTTCACTTGGCAACCCAGTTCCCATCTCAAAAACAACCTAAAGGGTGACTCTATCTGGCAAATCTGCAGCCTACTTCTCTGCTCTCTCTGAAATGGCAAGGAGTTTGAAAGGCACTTTGTCCAATTAGAAGTGTGGAGAAATTTTCATCCTGTCTATGACAAAGATGAAGTGTTTCTTTCAAAAGCAGTAGTGGCAAAATGCCAGGTTTGAGAAGTCCAAATATTCCACATGGAGCCAGCAGTTATTAATTAGTTTTATTAGTGGCAGGTTCTTAATGCAAAATGACAGAGGGAGAGAGAGAATATCCCCGTCACTACTAAAATACAAATTGCCCAGACTTTAGGTTGTGTTGTTCCCCAACATGTACAGGCAACCAGCCAGGCAAGGGTGAGGAATGGAAAACACAGCCAAATGCCTTTCTGCATAGTTCTGCTATATTAATGGCATGACAATGAGACAAAGATCATTACCTCAAGTGGTTCTCTGGGGGGAAATTCACCAAATTTAATTATCGGGGAGGGAGAGTTTCCAAAGAGTTGGTGGTAGTGGTGGTTAGAAGAGTGATGGGGAAAAAAGTAGAGGAAGGGAATTTGCAAAATATTTTGGAGGGAGGAGTATAGGTGGAAGGAAGAAAGCAGAATTAGGGATGAGAAGCCGCTTTCTTCATATTATTTAAGTGGCTTCTCTGAAAGTAGCCAGAATCAGAATTACAGCAAGAATGGGTGTCATACTATCATCCCAGTCCTTATGACCATTAATCACATTTGTAATTATAAATGCTATGACAGGATAACCAAATCTCAGACTTCAGGCTCTTCCTTTATCAACATAACCACAAGAATAAAGTTTCCTCCCTATAAACAGCCCCAGAGGATTGTGGGCAATAGGAGCTACTCATTTGTCTCTCATTTTGTCCTCTACAGCACCTGGAGGAGTTCTGTGGAATATATTTTTTACAAGGAAAGGGCTATAGTTTTGAAACTTCTATAATTGTTCTGAAGCAGGGCTTGCACAAGATATGAAGCCAGTGAAGCTAGTAGAGAGAGAAGACAGGTAGTAAAGAGAATACAGCACTGGATCTGAAATCAGGAAGACTTGAATTCAAATCCTGCCCCCAGATACCAATCAGGTGTGTGAATGTGGGTAAATGATTGAAAAGCTTTCATCTTCAGTTTCCCCGTGTGTGCAATGGTGCTAATAAAGGCACCTTATCTCTCAGATTTGTCGTGAGGATTAAATTAGATAACGGCTCTATAAGGTGCTCATTACCACTCATTCGGACTATTCATTGATTTCCCTGCCTCAGGTCTTTATTCTCCTCTAAACTGTTCTTCACACAATCAGCAAAATAATCTTCCTAATGACATGTTCCTAATAGCCATGTTACCTCCTTCTCCCCAAACCTCTTGTGCTACAATATTGTTTTATAGAGTAAAACATGCATTTCTTAGCCTGGAACTTAAGACTTTCCACAGTCTGGTTCCATTCTACCTTTTTTGACTTGTTTTGACGTTATCCCCCTTAATATGTACTACATTCTAGCCAAACTGGACTACCTGCTCTTCCCTAAACTTGATATACCATGTTCACATACTCACACAGTCTATCCCCCAATCACAGCCACATGTCAAAATTCTATTCCTTCAAGGTTCAATTCGGGGGACATTTCTGCAGTCATCTCTCCCAGTTTTATCCAGGTAAAAATATCTTCTGCTCCTGTTCTCAAATTTCCCTGAGTATTTTATCCAGAACTTTCTCTTTCCCCATTACCCTCTAATGTGTATTATTCTGCTCTTAAACCTGCCCTATCCCCCTTAGTGGACTATAAAATCCTTGAGGGTGCAAATTATTGGCTTTCATTTGTGTGTGTGTGTGTGTTCACGGTGCCTATCACAGTGCCATGCCTATATTCTGTGTGCTTTATAAATCTGTTGATATAAATGTGAGAACTGAAACTGGGGTCCAGGTACATTCTGGGGTTCTCTTTATAACATCCACAGCCAGTTAGTTGCAGCATCAAAAAGATAACTTAGATTTCTAAGTTTCCAGCTTAAAATTTCACACCCCATGGTTTCTCCAACCTGTCAAAAACACCACTCCTGGACAGTTTGTGAAGTGCAAATACAAAGTGAAGGCATACTCATTTAAGCCATGTGGGTCACCTAAGGATAAGAGATAAAACTAGGACGACAAACTTACTTCTAGGCCCTTGGAGTCTCTTGTTTAGTTCAACCTTCTATAAGCCAAAGGAAGTCATTCATTAACAAGGATGAATAATGTTAAGATGACACCACTTGAGCACAGTGCCAGAGTGAATGTTCATTCATATCTGTGAAAAATCCCTAAATGCCAACACCTCACCCTCCCAAGGTCAGCAGGTTTAAGCCTTTTGCAAACCAAGTGGAGTAATACCAGTGTTATTTCTCTAGCATTGAGTTGGCCTAAGATCATGGAGTATCAGAGCTGGAAAAGCCCTGAGAGATTATCTTGTCCAACCCCCTCATTTTACATATGAGGAAACAGATCTAAGAGGAAGTGAAATGAAGCTCCCAGTTAGTGGCAGAGATGGGACTGCACCCTAAGCCTTCTGCTTCTAAGGCCCAGCTCTTTGCACGACCTTTGTGACCTTCCATATTATTCATGATGGATTTTTTCTTCATACGTAGAAATGTAAACAAAACATTCATAGCAACATGTCTTCTCTACCTCACCTCATGTCAAATGTACAGAGAAAATTTTTAAAGGATCCAATTAAACAAAGCACTCGTTTTACTTGTTCATCAGATTGTAGCTTCTTGTTGGAACCCACTCCCCAAAGGAAATGCCTAAAGGAATGCGGGATGGAAGAATACTATTTTCACTTTACTTATTTGTGTGTGTATGTGTGTGTTTTACTTTTGTTTTTTCTTCTTTCACAGCATGATTAATAAATATCTTTTACATGATTACATGTATATAACCTATATCAAATTGCTTACTGTCTTAGGACAGAGAGAGAAAATTTGGAACTCAAAATTTTATATAAAAATGAATGTTAAGATTACATGTAATTAGAAAAAGTAAAATAGTATTTAAAAGGAAAAAATAAAGGATGGCAGCAAGGGATACTGACATAAGTATCTCGCTGTAGCCTGGCCTTCTAGTCACTGGACATTTGAAGCCAAAGTGGTCACCTTTCCAGTTGAAAATGTTTTTAAGAAAAAGAAAAACAGGGTATTAGAATGTTGGACCTGAATTTTACAATTAGAAGTCTAAGAAATTATTTCACTTTACTTCAAAGTTAAGATTTATCTGGAAGCTTATCTTTCAGTTTTTGAAGTTGGAAACCACATGTTTGATTTTGATTGTCAGTCATTTGATAAGTGAGTGAATGAGTGAAAAAGCATTTATTAAGCACTTGCTCTATGCAAAACCCCTTTTTATATGCTGAGGATACAAACAGAAAAACTAGGAAGGCCCTTCTTTCAAGGAATTCTCACCCAATAAAAGAAGATCACCCAAATACTAGGTTTCAGATGCAAGTCAGATGGAAGGGCCCAGTGGCCCTCAGCTTATAGCCTCAAACGGATGGTAATACATCTTCTTTCATGTCATTTCAGTGTGTCATTTCCAATGATAAAAAACTATATCTGTCTCTGACAGTGAACCACTGATAAGGCCAAGGTCTTTGATTCTGAGAACTTTCTATGATGTCTCATCAACTTGCCTCTATTTAGCCTGTTCTCTCTTTTTTTTAAATATATGATTTTATTTTAAACACTCATTAGCCCTCGTTACAGAAGCAGAGAGGTCTATAGTTTAGGTTTAGAATAATGCCCCTAAAGTCCTTTGTTCAATCATGTTCACAGGTTTGCTGAGGTTGGAGAGCTGGATGGCAAACTTTCTGAATTCTTCCTATGTCTCCTCAAATGGTTAATTGCCACAGGACTTCGAACTTCCTAGATAAAAGTGTTTTTAATGAAACATTAAATAACAATGGTATCATCTTGTTTGAGTTGTGTGTGGTTTGTTGTTGTTGTTGTTGTTGTTTTGCAGGGCAATGAGGGTTAAGTGACTTGCCCAGGGTCACACAGCTAGTGAGTATCAAGTGTCTGAGGCCAGATTTGTACTCAAGTCCTCCTGAATCCAGAGGCGGTGCTTTATCCACTGTGCCACCTAGCTTCCCCGTGTTTTGTATTATATTTTGTATTTTCTACTTTTCAAACACCTTCATCTACCTTTTTTTATTATTAAATTCTTGATTACAATCAACCCCTGCCCTCCAGGAGTCTCCATTCACTAACTCACCATGGATCACTGGATCATTTAGAGCCAGAAGGGCTTTTATAAATCATTTAATCCTGGGAGGATTGGGGGAGAGGGGTCTATGAACTTTAAATATATACCTATGCATGTACGGGCATCTACATATCTACTACATATCTATAATTATCTTCCTTTCTAATTCTATGCATTTTATTTTATACATTTTAAAAGATTATTCTTAGGAGTCCATAGGCTTCATTGTACTGTCAAAGGGGGTCATGATACAAAAAAAGTTTAAAAACCCATGATCTAGTCCAACCCCTTCATTTTACAGACGAGGAGACTTCTGTAGAATGAGGATTTTTTAGAGGCCTTTGGATTTTGCTTTTTTCAAGTACAGTGAACTATAGATAAGTGATATGTTATTTCTATGACAACCTCAACTCTCTGGAACACAGCCAGAAGCCAAGCAGGAAGCAAAGGAGTCCTCTGAGCCACTTGAATAGGTGATACAAGGTTCATGCTCTGAAATTCACACACTTGACTCCAAGGAAAGAATCTGGGGCCCTTGTTCGGCACCCATTTACTTTTATTTAGGCATAATTATAACAATCTTGGCTAGCAGGGTTCTCTGCCCACAGCAGACTTAGAGCAACAAATTAGACTGGGGGAGGATTGCAGGGGTAGGCATGCTGCCAGCTGCCAGGAGCATCAGAAGCTAACAGCCTGAGAGCGGAGGAGCTAAAAAACTGTAAAAAGCAAACAAAATAACTAAAAAAAACATGGAGGTCTGGGGCAAGCAGCCCTGCACACTTCCGTCTCAAGGGTTCCTAACCATGATGGTGTCAAAGATCCCTTTGGGAGTCAGGAGAAGCCCATGGAACTCTTCTCAGAATAATGTTTCTCAAGGCAAAGAATAAAATACATGGGATCACAAGAGAAAACAATTAGGTTGAAATACAGTTATCAAGGGCAGCTAGATGGCACAGCACTGTGCCAGTCCTGAAGTTGGGAGGACTTGAGTTCATATTCAGCTTCTAATATGTACTAGCTATATGACCCTGGGCAAGTCATTTAACCCTGTTTGTCTCAGTTTCCTCATCTGTAAAATGAGCTGGAGAAGGAAATGACAAACTACTCCTGTATCTTTGCCAAGAAAACCCCAAATGGGATTACAAAGAGTAAAACATGACTAATCTACTAAACAACAACAAGCAGTTATCAAAATACAGGAAAACCCCCCACAAAACTCAGGTTAAGAATCACTGAGTCCCACATCACTCTTAAGTATACAGAAATGGATATTTGGAAGGATGGCCCTGAGTTATCAAGATAAATTAATATTCTGTTTCCTTGACTCTAAGAAAGCAGGAAAGTATATCAGAATTCAGAAATATTTATATTTAAAATGGTTCATTTATTTAAAAGATAAGGCTTAATGTTTAAAAAAGGTAGGCTTTAGTTGCAAAAAAATCATTTCATTTTTTCATTCAAAAGGCATTAAGTATCTACGATGTCCTATGCTAATCAGGTAGATTAAAAAAACAGAGTCTACCAGGAAGTGAGGATATGTGGACAATTAACTATGATGCAAAATAGAATACAGTAACCACATAAGAGATATAGAAAGTATATATCTATATCTATATCTATCTACCTGAGTTTAAAGGAGTTCTGATCTTCTGAATGAGGAAATGACATAAAACTTCAAGGAAGAGGCAGCATAATAGCCAAGTCTCAAAGAATGAGAAAGGTTTTAGCAGGTAGTAGGAAGGAAGGAAGGAATTCTTCACATTGGAGGTAGCATGAGCAAAGACAAATAAATAGGGAAAGTCCAGAGCACTTTAGCCCATAGGGAGTTGGAATATGTAAGGAGGTACAGTATGACATAAGGCTGAAGAAGCAGAGAATGAAGAGCCTTGAATGCTAGGCTAAGGGGATTTAGACTTCATTCAGGAGGTGACTGGGAACCATTGACATTTTTGCAGCAGGAAAGTGATCTGATCATATCTTTGCATTCAAAAACTAATGTGACTGCATTGGGTTGAGATCAGAGCAACGAGAAGCAAGGAGAATAGTCAGATGGCAATGACAGTCATCTGAGCAAGGGATCATGAAGGCTTGGGTTAGGTACTTGAAGAAAGAATGGAAAGTCACACTGAGCTTTGCACATAGCAGATGCTTAATAAATGTTTTTGTTAATTTGTTCTGTTAAAGGAATTGGTTAAATTGAATTATTGAGTTTGATTCAGCATACCTTGCAGAGGCTGAATTGGGGCAAGATAAGATTTATGGGGGACCTAAATGCTAATCTATTCAGTTGAGTAGGTAATAAGGAGTTATTGAAAATTATTGAGCTTTCCTAGCAACTGATTGGACATAGAACCTAACAACTAATAGGATATGGGGGTAAATGACAATGAAAAGGCAAAGATGATACTACAATTATAGACATAGATAAACAGGAGAAAGATAGCTCTATTAACAGAAACCAGGAAGTCAAAACTGTAGACAATGTTTAGAGGAAAGAGAATGAGATCATCTTAATTTCCCAGATAAATGAAGCACTACAGAAGTAGTAAACTTTTAAAACCGAGACAGCTGGTGGTGATACTAAAATGTCCTATTTTTATTAGAATTCGATCTGAATTTTTTTCTAGAATTCAGTTAACATATATTCTATTATTTTTTATTTCTAGGCACCTCTAATATCTTACTTCTGGCTCAGATCCCAAACCAACGTGTCTAAAACTCTTAAGTATGACTTTGTTGATGAGACCAGGAACAGAAGTACTAGAAAACTTGCTTTATTATAAGGCCTATAATTTGACTTCCAGCCCAGTTTGGCAGATCTGAAAAAGTACATACTTTCACTGAACATCCAAGTGTTCATTTGAATGTGATTTCAATCCCCAAAGGCTTGGGAGTCTCATCAGTTCTTCCTATTCGATAGCAATGATTTTTCTAAGTCAGTCAAGATCAACCACAGAAGAAAAATACAGCCATGACCTCCTACATGAATATTCTCCATGTTACCATGAAGATTCAGTAAAGAATTTGTTGAAATAGGAAGCTTCTCTGCAACTCAAGCAGCCTCTTCTGTAAGGAAAGGTCTTACCATGTCATTCCTAGGCTAAAAAACCATCAGTAAGCCAATCAAATGAAAGAAATAAAAACTTTCAGGTATAGCATTCAAGGCTTCCCATAATCTGGCACCCTCCCCTCCAGGTTTATCTCATCTTTCTCTCTTCCAAGTACATAATCCCCTAGCTAAACAGGGCAACTTTCTGTCCCCCCCCAAACATACCATGTACTTTTCCCACTCTGAGACTTTGCTTATGCCATTTCCTCTTACTTGGAATGTTCTTCCTCCCCCTCTTACCCCTGAATAGAAATCCATTCTTTAGAGCCCAACAAAAATAGCACCTTCTACATAGTTTTCCTTGATTTATCCCTGTTGATAATGATCTTCCCACTTAGATCTCAAGAAACACTCTGTTCTGCACTTCTCCAATGCACTCATTCCATAATATTTTATTATATTACAGATATGTTTTGTCTTATCTTTAAACTAGGAAGATGGTCCATGAGGGTAGGGACCATCTTATCTAAACTTTACATCTTTATAATATTTGAGAAAGAGAAAGTGGCAGAATGAATAGAGTACTACACTTGGAGTGAGGAATGTTTGGAATCTTTCCTCAGACATCTAACTGTTTTGTGTGATCATAAGTAAATCATTTAATCTCTCTGAGCCTCAGTGCTCTCATCTGTGAAATGGGGATATTTCTCCCATTGAATAGATGAATCAAATGAAAAACTGTTTGCAAACTTCAAAATCCTATGGAGATGTCAGTTATTATTATTTTATTTTTTGGTTTGGGTTTTGGGTTGTTTTTTTTTTTTGGTGAGGCAATTGGGGTTAAGTGACTTGCCCAGGGTCACACAGCTAGTAAGTGTTAAGTGTCTGAGGCCGGATTTGAATTCAGGTCCTCCTGACTCCAGGGCCAGTGCTCTATCTACTGCACCACCTAGCTGCCCCATGTCAGTTATTATTACTTCTCCCTGTGCCTGGTGCTGTTCTCTGCCCAAAACAGGCACTTCAAAAATGTTGAATGGTGAGTAAATTTGGTTTGCAAAAGTTTTCTTTGAATGGAAATTTGCGAAGGCATGTCTATTACTTTCTAAAAATATATTTAATTTGTTTTTATTAAATAAGTCCCAATTATACTTTTAAACAATTTTAGAATTTATTTTTAAAATTTTTGAGTTCCAAATTCTTTCCTTCTTTCCTGTCCCTCCTCCCCTATTGAGAAGAAAAGTAATGTGATATTGATTATACGTGAAGTCATGTAACATATATTTCCATATTAAAAGTATGTCTATTTCACTAAAAAGGTTAAGTCTTTCAGTACAGTCCTATTCCAAAACCTCATCAGGATATTGAGGTAACAATGGAGTCCAGGGAGAGGATTGTAAAGCTCAGGCAAGTTATGCCAAGCTGTAAAAGCAGAATGTCTGTCCATTATCTGAGGTCCACTCTACCCAAGTTTAGTGAAGTTCACAACTTCCCAGAACCTGAGAGTGGGATGGACCATCAAAGGCCATAAAGTACAACCTAAACATGGAAGGAATAACCATTATAACATATCCACAAGTGATCATCCAGCCTCTTCTTGAAGACCTATGTGGAGGGGGAGCACAGCACCTCTCCAGTTGCCATCTTCACTTGGGGACAGCTCTAATTGTTGGATAGTTGTCTCTTTGCAACATCCATCCATTGTTCTTAGTTCTGCCCTCTGGGCCCAAACAGAATGAATTCAATCCCTTCACCAGACTACAGATCTTCAAATAATAAAACACAGTTATCATGTCACCCCTGAAGTCTTCTCGTATCTAGATTAAACATGACCAGGGTCTTCAACTAGGCTTCTATGACATGGGTTCAAGGCCCTTCACAATCCTGGTTGTCCTCTTAAATCATGGTGCCAATGTGGGAATTGTTTGAGCACAGCAATTCTTTTTTTTCTTTCTTTTTCTTTTTTTTTTTTTTAGTGAGGCAATTGGGGTTAAGTGACTTGCCCAGGGTCACACAGCTAGTAAGTGTTAAGTGTCTGAGGCCGGATTTGAACTCAGGTACTCCTGACTCCAGGGCTGGTGCTCTATCCACTGCACCATCTAGCTGCCCCAGGCACAGCAATTCTTAAGAACTATTGACTAAGTTCTAGAGATAGTTGGATCACTTGGAGGTAGTACTTATGCTGAAAAATCACAACCTTGAAACCACAATATCTGAAACACCGAAATATAGGCTTACTTAAAAAAATACTGTCGTGTACTGAATTTATATAACACAGGTGAAGGATCTTCATGCTTCAATTCTGTGCAATAGCTGGGCTCCTGAAAGGCTGCATATAAACCGATCTCTCATCTCATTGAATCCCACTTCCCATTTACTTACATTATACCCATTATTACTAATATTTAATCTTCATTTCAGGTGATTTTCTTTTTTTTATCAAAATATATTTTATTACGGACCTCTTTCAGATCTGATTCACATTACAATTGTCAAAACGATATAATGCAAAGTGACACTACAATGGAAAAATGTGCCTAGGAGGGATAAAAAGAAGCATTATGGATAAATTACTGTTATAGAATTGAAAACATATCTTAAATATAATTAACATGATCTCCAACAATATGGGATAACTCTGTCTTCCTCATACAATAAGCATGAAAAGTGAATAAAAGTTCTTTCACAGGAACCAAAAAAGTTGTCAAGGGTAGATATACAGTTGTATAACAGTTGAAAACAGTTGAGAAATTACCTGGGTACCTAAAGGAATGGTGCAAAGGTTTTAATCCAGTGTTATAGGGAGGCTTATAGAATCTGACTTGGAACTGCCAAGGGACCCCTCATACATCAGTTTTAAAACTCTGGGCATGGCCTCTCAATTGGCCAGATTAGTTAATGACTAGGAAATAAGTAAAACCACGGGCTCACCATTTAAAGAAATTTGGTGTTACACTTTTTTGGAAAAGAAAGTCACATAGGGAGGCAGGGGAAGAGAGAGAGACACAGAGACACCGAGAGAGACAGAAACAGAGAGACAGAGGGACAGACAGAGACAGAGAGACAGAGATAAACAGATAATTATTCAGAAATTCCCAAAACCATGAGAATTGGCAGGGGCCTGAGTCTAACACATACATGAAAGGAATAACCATTTTAAAGGCAACAAGTGGTCATTCAGCTTCAGTTTGATGACTTATAAGTCTTATAAGTAAACCCAATATACCTCTTTTTCTTCCTCCTCTTCTTCATTCTCCTTCCTCCTTCTCCCTCTCTCTCCCTATCTCTTTCCCTCCCTTCCTCCTTCTCCCACTCCTCTCCCTCCTCTCCTCTTTCTTTTATGTATATTTTCATGTATATATGTATATATGTGTGTTTAGTAAGGACTGATTTGCATAGAGTGTTGTTTTTTTTTTTTAATTAAAGCAGGATTTCCCTATATTCTCTTTTTTTCCCTCCATGGCTCTAACACTTACTGATTACACTGATTACAATCTGGTCTGATCAATGGATGAAAAAGGACAAGGGCAAGGGTGCCTGCCTGATAGAGTATGTCCAACAGTTCAGAGGGAAAAGAGATGCAGGAAGAGCTATCCCACAATGCCTTTCCCTTCTCATTTCACTTTGGATTTATCACAGTCCACTGGATGGCTCTCTCGCTGCTTGGACTGTGTCCAATCCATTTTTGTCATATCCATTATGCTCCAGATGAACAAGTTTTCACCTTTAAAATATTCATCTCCTCTTCCATCCTCCCCTTTGGGTAGAATCTGTGGTGAAGTTACTTTTTTTGGTTTTCTCCCAAAATAACAGAAAGGGTCAACTGCTGCTGATGGGAGCCATACCAGCATGCCAACCTCAGTACACATGCCTTCCCCTCCAAACAATCCTGGCTGCCATGGATGTATTAGCAAGACCAGTGCATCACACTACAAAAAAAAAAAAATCAAGTTCCCACAGGCACTTCCACACATTCAGTGTGTCCTTGCAATTTATAGTCTGCATCTATTGAAGAAGCCTAATCATAAGAGAAATGCATTTTATTCAGATCTGTAGGGAGCAAGTGTGTAAGGTCTGAATGCCAAATGTGATTCCCATTTGAGCATGAGATCCTCTAGGTGTGTCTTGGGTAGAAGGAAGATTACAACTTAACCAGGCAAAGCTGTCTGGCTTATAGGCCAACCCCCATGATAAATGGCGCACGATTTACTTAGGGTTATATGAAGCAGATCCATGCAGTATCTGAAGGTAGCTCTTCACTGACTAAGCCTACAGTGAACGTGGAGGTCATTTCAATGTGTACCACCCTTAAACAACACGTTG
The DNA here is from genome assembly GCF_019393635.1 of Dromiciops gliroides. Taxonomy (NCBI): domain Eukaryota; kingdom Metazoa; phylum Chordata; class Mammalia; order Microbiotheria; family Microbiotheriidae; genus Dromiciops; species Dromiciops gliroides. Next base: position 143,929,470 of record NC_057862.1, read on the forward strand.
CTCTTTAAGTAAGTGTTAACTTGCCGGTTCAGCATATGTGATTTATTGAGGAGAGTGCTGTGAATAATGCAGAAGGATTCAACCTTTGGCCTTTAATTCCTCTCACTTAGACATGGGGCTCTTCACAATAAACTACTCGCCTAGTAAATTAATGTGTTTTATTTAAAAAGTGACACATTGCACTGGATTATGCTAAAAGGCAAAATTACTTTCAATTGCCAGTTTCCCTATCAAGCTACAAGGTACCCAGCAGGCTTGGATGAGAGAAAAGAGGCTCCTAAAGTTAGCAAGGGACAATGCTTTAAAAGAAATATTCTAAATATATACATGTCCCATAGCCCTAGCTTATTCTCTGCCATACAAATACCTGCTAAAAGCTAAGAGGAAGGATGATCTTGTAGCTGGCACCTTCTCTGCATCTCGATGCTAGGCACTTCTAAAGGAAGTGGATGGAATATGCCCACCTGATGTAGTGCACCCAAAAGAGCCCCAACCAGAGTGTCCCAAGTACTAAGCCACAACTAAATCTGAATGGCTCTCACATCCTTTCCTAGCCTCTCACAGGTATCATCCAAGTCTCACTGACTTTTTCCTCCTCTATGCCTTTCCCATCTATCCCTTCCTTTCAATTCTCACTGTTATCACCTTTCTTTGGAGTCTTAAGGATTCATACCTACTTGACTACATAGCCTCCTAACCCATAGCCCAGATTTCAGCCTCCCCCTATTCTAATCCATCCTATACATCAGTGCCAAAGTCATCTTCCTAAAACACTGATTTCGTTGGGTCACTCTCTAGCTCAAAAACCTTTAAATTGCACCTGTCCTCTGAACATATTGGTATTGTCAGCCATTCTCCACATTTGCTGCATTCATGTAATATCATGGGACTATTGGTTTTCTGGCCTCACTATTTCGTTATTGCCTTATAATTTATCCTTTCTCCATGTCAGTCTTATCGCCTCAATGAAAATGTAAGTTCCTTGAAGGCAGATAGCACATATTATATATTCTTCTTTGTAGCCCCCATAGCACCTAGGATAAAGCTATGCATGCACACACCTGGATGATCAGCAAAATCACTGTAAGTAAATTACTCAATGAAACTTCAAAAGAGTCTCACGTGAAATACAGATAGATGGCGGAGGAGGGGGAGGAAGCCCACCAGAGATTATATGGAAGTTCTATAGACTCATAGAATTCTAGCATTTTAGAAATGAAAGGGACCTTAAGGATTATCTGATGCAAGCCCATCATTTTACAGATGAAGAAACTGAAGTTTGTTCAATGATAAAGTTCCATAGGACTTTAAGCTGTAATGGAGAGTGACCTGACCCAGAAAAAACAAATTATTTGACAGGGAGGGGGAGAGGTCCAAATTCAATTCCACACCCGATTCCCAAATATCAGGCCTGAGAGTAGGAGTAAAATGATCAGGAGAGGCAAGTATTAAATATTCATTGAGAACATATGCATCTTGAAAATCAGCAAGGACTACAAATCAGGGTTTCATTTATTGGGTTTTTGTTTTTTTAATTATGTAGACTTTTAAAAGTCATGGAGAAAATGTTAGTAATGTATTAAACTTAATTTCATGGGCACATTTATTTTTGAGAGCCAGGTGTTACACATTCACCAGCATACCCCTGCTTGATAGTCTCTTTTTAAATGCATTTTTATTTATATCTTTTTTTTTGTATCATCTACATTTCCCAAACTAGCCATTCCTACTCCCCTTCCCAGAGGTTATCCTTTAAAACAGGGAATAAAAAAAGAAGAAATTAAACCATTCAATAAAACTAACCAACAGATGACAAGCCATAGCCTTTCAATAGCAATAAATGACATTTATAAATCACTTTAATATTTTCAAGGTGCTTTATGTACATTATTTCATTTGACACAACAATATTTATTATTATTATTCCCATCTTAGAGTTGAACAAACTGAGGCTGAGAGGTCAAGTGATCACACTATTAATAAGTATTGGGAGGGGGATTTGAACACGACTTCCCAACTACAATTCCAATACTTTTGTATATCACTGGTCTCTCTAATAGCAGAAAGCTATACTTATTAAAAAAAAATCCCATTTTGAGGATAAACTAATCCACTTGTCTCAAAGGTCTTTGCAACAATTTCTACACATGCCAAGAATGTTTACTTTTGTAAGGAATGGAAAAGGGAAGGGAAGAAATAGACATTCATTTAGCATCTTCTCTGCGCCAGGTACAGTGCTTCACAAATATTATCTCATTAGATATTCACAACAACCCTGTAAGGTAAATGGTATTATTATCCCTTTTATATAGTTGAGGAAACTGAGGCAGACAGAGGTGAAGTGACTTGCCCAGGGCCTCTCAGCTACTTAGTATCTGAGGTTAAATTTGAACTTCAGTATTCTTCACTTGGGACCCAGTGTTGTACCCACTGCAGAAAACTCACTTCCTTGAACCACATTCCCAAGAGGATTGGAGGAGATCAAAGACAATGAGCCAATAGCAGCACTTAAATTCTAGGTCAGAAGGCTTATTGAATGCCTTATTCTTGGCATAAAAGTATTGGTATTGAAACAAAACAAACTAATCCACCACACAAACAATTAATAGCCACTGCATAGCATTAGACTCTATGGAAGGCAGTAGACCTAGCATTATGAAGGAGTGAGGTATCCCACCATATAATTTTTCATGTAACTGAAACTTGCCCTTTAAGTACCTAAACAGAAAATGTTTCCGTTATATGAAAAAAGTCCAATTAAAGGATAAGGTACCAATTTTTTATGAGGTACCATTTTGAAAGATTTTCAGTAAAGATGGGGAAATTACATAGTGGAATACTGCACTATTCCATAATGAGAAGTCTAATATCTCTGTGCTTCCACCTTTAGTGAAAACCTTTTAAAACGGTGCTTCATCCTTTCCTGACTTCAACATAATTGGACTTTTTCTCTGTGACTCATAGTCATCATGATGGACTGTGCGGCAAACATCACAACCAACATGACTGTATTTCACCGTAAAATTGAGATGTCCTCAGATGCTACTTGGGTTTGTGGGACTCCTCACCGCTGCATCCCATAGCCCACACTGTTATATTTCCAGTGTTTTTCTGCTCTTCAGAGTTAAACTGTTTCTACCAACTGTCCTATTCTTCACTGCTATCATTGTCCTGTGTCTAATCATCTTTGGTCTGAGAAACCAGTCATCCCGGCTTTTAATGAAGATTCTAAAAAGATAATCCTAACCATAGAATAAAATGAATATTCTTTAATGAATCACCTATTTGGCAAAGGCCTACTCTTTTTATATTCATGTTCCTAGTAATGTTATATATCTCTGAGACTGCTGGAAATCTTATCTTAGAGAAATGGTGAGATATGTTTATATAAACCAAACGAGAACTGAATACTGCAAAAAATTCCCTTAGCTTTGCATTCAAGGCCCTTAACAACGTGACCCTAACCTATCTCACCAACCTTAGCTCACCCCATTTTCCACTTATCAACTCTATGAGCCTTCTACTCTAACAAAACCAGTCTATTTGTTGAAATGTAAACACATCCTGTGCTTTCCCATCTCTGTGACGTTGAGCACATCAGTCTCTCTACTTGAGACCCCCCTGGCTCCTTCCCAAGTATCCACATCGTGCCACTGCATCAAAGCTCATCTCAAGGTCTGCTTCTTCAGTAAACTGTCTTGACTTCTCCAGCTTACCACAATCTCTTCATCCTCTCAGAGTTTGTAATGTCTGTCTGCTCAGCAAATGACCATGAAATGTCTTGTGATATCCTTGCATCTCATCTCACACTGTTATTTAACTTTTCATCTATTTAAGTCTTTTATTCCTTACTAAACGGTAAACCTTGATTACGCAGAGTAGATCTTTTACTTCCTAATGCCTCCCACAAGCTCTGAAGCTTACTGCCTTGCACTCGGTGGGTGTTCAATCGATATTTATTGGTTGATTGATTTTCTAAACCATGGCCTATAACTAATAACTGCAGTTTTATCATCTAAGTGATAAAAACCCATTAACAGTCCTGTTGAGTCTCTCTGTGATACCTCCAATAGCTCAGCAGTCACTTAATGGCCAAAGCAGCTTGAAAGCAAACGCTTCTCCATCTCTAGGTGGCAGGGTCCTCCTCAGAGCTCACCCCAGGCTCAATCCATTCTAGGCTGCATGGATCTGCCCACTTTTTTCCCAGGCATGTACCATCAAGCTCTTCTCACTTCCAAGGTTTAGAGCAGGGCTATTTGGGACAGGGAAGGGGGTCAGGACAGAAAAGGAGAACTGTAAGGGAGTTAAGCAATATAGAAAAGAACTACAAAACACTACAGGGAAAAGGCCACATTTTATCTGTACTGCCAACACCACTAAGAATTAGTTAGCCACAATATTATGAAGTACTTACATGGCACACTATTAGATTTTTATTTCAAATAGCATAAATTAACAGATTGTACATGTGCACACAGAAACTGCTAACCTGATAATTAAGATATTAAAAAGTCACCTAATAGCACCAAATTCAAGATAATGGGATAATTGTTATAGTGAAAAAAAATGAAGAGACAAATTATCCAGTCGCCCATGTAGAGTTTGTGCACACAAAAACACACACATACACACATGTGTATATAACTCCCCTTCCCCCCAAAAAGGAGACTGCCTGCCTTTTCTGTGGCCTGTGCGATTACTGTGTTTGGATTAGTGCAATGTGAAACGCAGCAACCGCTGTTATGTAACTAAACCCTGCATATACAGTTGTCATTCTGGGTAAATTTAACTCTGCAGGTTTAAGGCTGAGCTTGCTTGCCAGAGCAGATCTTGGGAAAAACACAAATTTAAAGATATACTGCCCAGTGGTCCAAGGGGGAAAGCCAGTTAAAAAGTCATTCAGGCTTCCTGGTTTAGGAGGCAAACTCCTGCCTGTTAACCAACATTCAGGGACATTAGCCACTCTAATAGCAGGTTTGAAAACAATGAATCCTGACAAAAGCCTAGTTGTTCAATTAGAAGGCTGCCCACATTTTTTCCTCTTCCTGTGCTGGCAATAAAGGTACTTAGGGAACTTAATGTAGTTCAGAAGGGAGATACAGAAACCTAGTATCAGAATGAGACTTTAATAATATGTTGCCTTATGATGAAGACAAAATGAATTAGGATCACTTGGAAATGACTTCACCACCCCTGTTTGGACACTGGTGCCAGCCAAGGCGGATGTTGTAGAAAGCCCACCAGAGGGGGATTCTGGGGCTCCTCAATCCTAGGCCCAAATGCCACTGACAAGCAGTGGGATGAGCAAACAAACTCACCTCTCTGGTTTTCGGCTTCCTCATTTATAAAATGGGAGTGGGGAGGGGAGAGGAGAGTTGGATTACGTGATCTTCAAGGTTCTTCCAGCTCTAGCCTAGACCATTTCTCCCCTTTATTTCTCTCTCTTTACGCTATTTATAGTAAATTAAAAACAAGGCTTTTAAAGGTAATCTGTCAGGCTAAATTTGGTAGATAAAAGCAGACAAAAATACAACCAGAACCATCCAGGTGACCAACAAATCAATGAATGAATGAATGAAACCTGCGTACTGGATTCTCACTCTGAAACTATTCAGTACACAGCAAAATTCATCATAAGGTTGGTCCAAGGCCTTCATACCACAGAGGTCTCACAAACCCACAGAATACTTTCTATCAAGGCTCTGAGACCACAGTCACATCTCCATTTTTTTCACTGCCACCACAGCCACTTCCCCCAGGAAAAGATTTCTACTTGTAAGGTTTGAGACCTTAGCCCCCATTTTTTTCCCCTAGGGTGAGACATTTATAAAAACAATCACATGAAGAGCTAGAAGAGACCATGCAGAGACCATCTAACCCAACAGCAACATTTTATGGGTAGAAAAACTGAGGCTTAGAGAGTTTTAAATGAATTATCCAAGGTCAAAGAGATAATGTGTGGCAGGACTACCATTTGGTCCCAGTTCAAGAGCACGTGCATATCAGCTACACTACAGACCATCACACAAATATTTTTCTCCCTATTGAGTTACATTTGGACTGGAAACTAGCAAGGGGGGAAAACCCCAGGGCTTTTAAAATATGTGATTATTTCATGCAAAAGGAAGCACATGATACTTTCTGTTCTTACCTTAATAACAGTGACATTTATAAAGTGATTTAAGGTTTGCAAAGAGTAATGATCTCAGTTGAGCCTTACAACCAACCTGTGAAGTAATGACTTCAGACAATATAATCCCCATTTTGCAAATGATGAAGCTGAGACTCGGAAAGAGTTCAAATGGCTTGTTCATGGTAACACATCTATTCAATTTTGGAAACAAGATTTGAATTCAGGTATCCCAGTCTTCAAGTCCAGTATTCTACATACTATACCTCACTAAATTAGGCACAGGGAAGCCAGGGAAAATTACTGGTATTCTTCCTACTGGTAAGAAACTGTCCATAGTTAGGTGGCCTAATGGATAAAGGACTGGGCCTGGGGAGGAAGACTAGAGTTTTGGTCATGCCTCAGATACTCAGGAGCTATGTAACCCTAAGCAAAATTCCTTAAACTCTGCCTCAAGTTCCTTATCTATAAAGAGGAATAATAACATCTCTTTCCCAATGTTGCCATGAGATCTTTATAAAGTTCTTTGAAATCCTTAAAGTGCCGTATGAATGCTATTGTCATCATCATTATCACAACCACCACTACCAACTGCTACCTTTGCTCCGTTATCGTACAATCAAGGAAGTCCCTTCTGTCAGGGTGATAGTGATGGAAAAGGAGGAAACAGACTCAGTTGACCAAAATAAACCATTTTCGAAGGAATATCCAGCCAGGCTTTTCTATCTCTAAACGAGAATAAAATCTTCAGTGCCAAAGATGGAACATTTTAAACCTGGATAAGAACAAAGTATTGTCCAGAAAACATCCCTGCAGACCTTGGAGCCAGGAAGACCTGTGTTAATCCCACCTCTGACCTGTACTATCCGTGTGACTCTGAGCAAGTCATTTAACCTCTGATTGCTTTAGACAGCTTGCTAAGACCATACATTGCAGGAAAAGTGCCAACCTATATTGGTAGAGGGAGTTTCCTCACTGGAAGCATCCTACACCAGTGAGAAAATCACAGGTCTAGTCTGTGGAGAGGGAGGGAGAGGGGGAAGAGATTGGAGGAGAACGAGGAAGAAGAGAAGGAAGAGAAGGAAAAGGAGGAGGAGAAGGAGGAGGAGGAAGAGAGGGATAAGATGGAAAAGGAGAAGGAAGAGGGAAAAGAGTAAAAGAAAGAGGAGGAGAAGGAAAAGGAGAAGAAGAAAGAAGAGAAGAAAGAAAAGAAGCAGGGGAAGGAGGAGGAGGAGAAGAAGGAAGAGGGGGAGGAAGAGAAGATTTTGGGGGAGGCGGGGCAATGAGGGTTAAGTGACTTGCCCAGGGTCACACAGCTAGTAAGTGTCAAGTATCTGAGGTCAGATTTGAACTCAGGTTCTCCTGAATCCAGGGCCAGTGCTTTATCTACTGTGCCATCTAGCTGCCCCCAGAAGATTTATTTTTGATTTTTCCTCAGTTACCCATAAAATGAAGTTTACCGAATGGCCCAATTCCCAAGCATGCTCATTGTATAAGGTTTTACGATATCCTCTTTCCCTTGTCCCTATTAGCAAAATATACATTCCATTTATGCAAAGAATGTCACCCCAACTTCTATCAAAGCTAAAATAAGGGGTGATAGGGTACGGACTAGATCTATGATTTTGCCAGTAGAATGTATTCCCATCAATGCAGGTCAGCATCTTTTCTGCAACTTATAGTATGAAAGAGTTGCCTAGAGTAGAGGTTCTCAAATGGTTTTTTTGATATCTAGATCCCTTTACACATAAAAATTATTGCAGAATCCCCAAGGTGCTTTTTAAAAACAATGTGGTTAATATCTTTCAATATTTGCCATATTAAAACTAAAATGTCTTAGTATTATTATAAAATTAGTTTTGACCTTGCAGACCCAGCTAAAGGATCTTGGGGATCTCCAGGGGTCCCCATATCCCACTTTGAGAACCACTGGTCTAACCACTAGAAGGTTAAGCAACTTGTCTCTGGGCATTGAAAGGTTCAGTGTTTTATTTGGGGTCACTCAGTATGCTTTAGTGGTGGGATTTGAATCCAGGCCTTCTACCTACTACACTTGGGGGATGATGCCCACAAAAACATGAACCCTGAAGAATACAGGGGGGCAGGGAGGGGAAAGTTGGAGGGGGTGGAGCATATGCTGCTATTAGTCTAAGCAGAGGGAGGGGCAAAAAAAGAATCTCCTTTAGGCCCAGAGTGACAATAGTCTTATGACTTCAGGCTCCAGTTTATTCACTTAACTGCGTAGGGAATCGGTGCTCTGTAGCTTGATTTCCCCTAGCAGAGCAATTCAAAACCATCTTAGTCACAGAGATAAAAGGTGAAAGTATATTTCAAGCAAACTACTGGACGGGGGTTGAGTTTATCAAACCAATTACGTATAGATGTTATGGGAAGTTGGGGCAAATGTAATCACATATGACAGGGATTATCAAAACTGCTTACACAGTAAATCAGAAAACTGATAACGGGCTGACAACAGCATATACCTGACCAAGGAATTTCGGTCTCAGATTCCCCTAGCTTGTAAAACAGAAATAACAGCACATAACAAGTTGTGCGGTGTTTCTAGACACCTGAAGGTCTCTGGTGCATAACACAGGGGATGAGGAAGACCAAATAATGTTGCTTCTAGAAGAGGAGAGTATAGGTTAGAACAGTCTTTCTCAAAAAAGCAGATGCTTTCTGCAGATCTGCTTAACACTATCCTCATAGGTCCAGACCCTGAATTACCACAAAATTATGGCCCAAAACAAACAAACAAACAAACAAAATGAACAGTCTTTAGGCTAAGGGGAATGACAGACTGTAGTTAAGGATGGAAGTTGGGGACACTAGGGGTGACTTTCAGATAGCCAGCATTAATAGAAAAGAGAAGGGGGAGTGCTTATAAAAAGATATAGCAGAATTAACCCTCAGTAGAGTTCACAAATCCAGGGTCAGAAATACACTAGGGCATTTGAGGGCAAGGCTTGAACTGGAGATGCCTGGGCTCTGGCTGGAAACTTGCTGCCAAGTTGCTTAGGTTTTTATGTGCCTCATAACTATTTCTGAGCCCCATTAATGAAAAATTCCTACATGTAGCCCAGACGGCATCTGCAACAAATATAAAGAAACAATATTCTTAAAGGTGGCATTTATACCACTATGGAATTTCTCTGCTATTGCCTTCATCTGGAATTTAAAGCCCTTCACAATCTGGCTCCAACCTACCTATCCAGGCCGATTAGACATTAGTCCCCCTCAGGCATGCTATGCTCTGGCCAAACTGACCTACTCTATATTCTTCTACCATATTCTATTACCCCATGCTTTTGTCCCAAGCCAAGAATTCTCTCCCTGCCTCACCTCTGCCCCTGGGAAGCCCTATCTTCCTTTAGGCTCAGCTCAAGGGCCATCTCCTTCAAGAAACCTAATGTCATTACTAGCTGTATGACCCTGGGCAAGTCACTTAACCCTCATTGCCCCACAAAACAAACAAACAAACAAACAAAAAAAAACAAAACGAGATAGATATAATAAATAATAATTTAAAAAAATAAACCTAATGTCAATTGTTAGGCCACCATTTTGTATTTCTTTCTTTCTTTCTTTCTTTCTTTCTTTCTTTCTTTCTTTCTTTCTTTCTTTCTTTCTTTCTTTCTTTTCTTTTTTTTTTTTTTGGTGAGGCAATTGGGGTTAAGTGACTTGCCTAGGGCCACACAGCTAGCAAGTATCAAGTGTCTGAGGCCAGATTTGAACTCAGGTCCTCCTGACTCCAGGGCTGGTGCTCTATCCACTACACCACCTAGCTACCCCGTATTTCATTTATATATATAGCCTATATTTACTTATCTATGAATATGTTGTATCCTCCAAGTAGAATGTAAATTCCTTGAGGGTAGCGATTATTTTTCTATTGGTTTTTTTTCTTTTTTTTTTTGCATCCAGAGCCAGCACAGTAGTTGGTATAATAGTTGCATTCAAAAAATGAATGTTGATCATTGATTGATAGAACTACATTACAAATGTCTCCCTCAAAAGGCAGATATCTCCCTTTTTCTAATCCTTCTCTCCAGACTTGTTTGCAATTTGCCAAAAGTATAGGTGTGTAGCAGGGGAAAGAGGGAGTAAGGGTCTCCTAATACCAAAATAATAATAATAATAACAACAACGATAATAATAACAATCATCATCATCATCTTGATTTTTTTTTTAAATTGGGCCCATGCAGGATGCACGGACCCAAAGCAAAAACCAAATCCAAGGAAGCACCTAATGAATCACAAGCACCCAAGAAATGAAAATAGGGCCCTAAAAAAAGCAACTGACCTGGAAAAGGAAACAAATATCTAAATTCTAAGGGGTGGCCTTGTGTATTCTCTCCCTGTGCATCACTAGGCCTTGTTTTTAGTTCCTAAATTTGCACTGTGAAACACCATCCCAAGGAAGTTCAGCTGACTCAGGAAACATGCTTCAACTTTATCAATGCCAGGCTGAAGACAGAGCAGCAGTGATTTGCATCAGGTTTGATTCTCTCCTTTTGGCAGTCACTTCACTTAATTGAGTGAAAAAAGCTGTCAGTCTAAAACACCAATCCCAAGGTAAATTCACTCTGAACTAACCATCTGCCAGGGCTTCTCCCTGGATAGTCAACACGTATCATCCAGAGAACTGGATTCAACTTCCTCATAATTAGATCATTCCTGAATTAAATTGACGGTCCTAAGAAGAAAAAAAAATAGTTTTAAAAATGTGGGTTGAGATCAGAATGCAGAAGCTAGTTTGTTTTAAAGAAGTTAGGAAAATATAAAGTCTGTGTGTGTGCATGTATATAATTTTTTTTGTGCATGGCCAGTGTTGGGATGTGTTTCGCTTTACTATGTATATTTGTTGCAAATATACATAGTTCTTTTTTGTTTCAAGGGAGGATAAGAAAGAAAAAATATTTTAGTTGCAAAAAAAATTACAAAAGAATCTATGTATATACACATATACATAAAAATAAATACACTTACATATAGGCATATACATATATGGATATGGGTGTATATGTATATGAGGAGAAAGAAAGGAGGGGAAAGAGAGAAAGAAAGAGTCAGTCAGCCATCATTGCAATAGGGGAAGCAACAGCACAATAAACTGGATCTTCTAAGTGAGGCAACACAATCATCTTTTCCTATTTCATCCTCCTCATTTACATTCAGGTTTTTACTTCTGAGCTCTGGGACTGTCTGAAGCTATGGTTTCTCCAAAAGTGTTCAGAAAGTCACTGCACACACAGGCGCCCAATGGGTAGTTTGGCCCAGGTTAAATCTACTGTTTTAAGGCCCTGGAACACTCAGAGTGGATCTGGTCAGGTCAGCTAATCTGACTAATTGCTGCGAATGCCCAGGTCTCTCTGCATTTGTTGCCAGGTTCATGAATTTGCCATTTGTCTAAGAGAAAGCAAAGAGTCAAAGAAATACAGCAACACCCCACTGAGTGGGGAAAAGAGGGGAAAGCCCCAGACCTGTAATTAGGCCTCTGTTGTAGAGAGATAATTATGCACAGTTGAGAAAGGATGAAGTGGAGAAACAGGAAAATTAAAAAAACTTTTCTGTCAATACATCTACTTTGCATAATGAAGAGAACTCATGATTGTTAATAATCAGATTCTTTGCTTTGAGTTGGTCTCATGGATACAAGCTGCCTGCAAAATTTATAAATGATCCACTTAAGCTCAACTTTTTTTTAAAAGAAAATAAAACTGAAGTCATTAACTGGTCCATGATTTTCCTGTTCTTTCAAAATTTCACACATCAAGTTTGTCTCTAGCCTAAAAGTTCATTTCTTTTTATACAGGTATCACTAAGTAGGAGAGGCAGTGTTGTAAAGTGGATAAAGCTGATCTCCAAGGCAGGAATACCTAAATTCAGGCCCCACACCATAACGCATCCTGACTGTCCCCTTAGACAAATCTCTTAACCTACCAACTACTCTAGGACACTCTGTAAGCCTGAAAGTTTTAGAGACAGCCAACCTGCATTTGTAAAGGGAGTTTTCTCAACTGGGAGTTTATACCAATGAAATAATGGGTACTGCTCCATCCATGAATATCACTAGCTGGCTGGGTAACCTTCACTAAATCTATTAGGGCCCCTGGGCCTCAATTTCCTCAAATATAAAATGAGAGAGTTGGACTGGATGGTCACCAAGGTCCCTTTTGCTCTCTAGATAGAAGTCTACCCAATCCTAGGATAGACCAGGGTGATACTTAATTAACTCAAACCAAGTGTGGCAGATGAGTTTTGCCATCAAATCTATATCAGACTGTTCAGTATTCATAATCAGGGTATAAACTATTGAAACTGTAAAGAAGAAAAAGGGCCTGTATTTCCAATGGTATAAAGAGGAACAAAAACACAGATGAATCACAGGATCATGAAATGTCAAAGCTAGGTGGTCACCTTATTGATTTCTCATTTCACAGATGAGGAAACTGAGATAAAGTGACCTGCCCAAAGTCACACAGGCAGTTAATGGGAGAGCCAAGGACAAGATTAGAGGTTTTCTCATCTAATATTCTTTTTACCATAAAAATCATCAGTATTCCATTTCCCTCCCATTTTTTCTGACCCTCTCATCTCTGGTGTCCATTGTCCAGCTTTGCAAATTCTAAGTCTGTAGCTTGCCAAATTAAATGAAAATCCAATCCATGAGCATTACAGTATGTTCTCAAACCTTTGAGACTCAAGCTGAGCAAATTTTCTCAGTGCATTCTCTCCCTTAATAATCATTTAAAAAAAATTAAAGGCTATAAATTGGATGCAGTATGCACATAAATTTTTTAGGTGTTAGTCACTTTGCATGACTCAAGTTACAAGTATTGACTATACTATTAGAGTCTGATATGATATAATAATAATGCTAACTGGTAAATTAGAATATTTAGGATGCTCTTGCTCAAATTCATTCATTCATTTCAACAAATATTTATTGGGAACTTATAATGAGAAAGGCCAACAAGGGGCACAAAGAATGAGACTTAGGCCTTGCTCCCATGGAGCTCACAGTCTAGTATAGGAGAATAGGTAGGTTAGTACTTGAAGGACCTGTTGATTTCACAGCTCTTACAACTCCACTACTGCAGATGACAACTCCATTATTAGATAGTCCTCAAGAGTGCCTGAAATTTGAGATTAACCAACCTGTGCCCAGCTTGGTAATGAGCCTCTCCAAATCGAGTTAGACTGACTCTGAGACCAGGCCTATACCCCAATCTCTGCAGAACCTCCATTTGCATAACCTTTAAGAGCCTAGGGTTTACTACAACACCCTAGAGGGCACTGTAGTAAAACTCAGGGGAAGGAAGGAATAAAGCAAAAGTAGTGAGGAGAACAAGATATTAAAATGATAACTCCATCATCACATGTGAATCACAATGGTTCAATTTCACTCAACCATATGGAAGAGGGATGGATCTTTGTTGAGGGGGGAAAAGGATGGAGTGGGAGAAAATAAGTGCTTTTTAATTTTAAAAAATTGAAGTTAAAAAAAAAACCAGAATGGTATAGCCAGGTATATTGCCTGTGAATATAGAGCAAATGGATAATGCAAATGAGCTTGTGTTCCTGAACTTATAAAATACTATAAGTTCATTAATATTTTTCTAACTTAGGCTCTGAAGCTTGTCATTTTCATGCCAATTCAAGGGCTTCTCAACTGTTAACATATAGAATCATCCAATGACAGAATCCAGATTTCTGATATGCTTTTTAGTCCTTCTCAACAAGTTATCAAATCAAAAGTCTCATCAGCTGCTTTGAAAGAGTAATTAAGTTTTGGATAGTTTTACCTTTCTAACCAAATCAGGAACACTGGGAAAAAACCAACTGGTAGCATTAATGTTAAAAATCAGGTGGGCAAGAGGTGGGGATCAGGGACACAAAGAAATAGTCTCAAGGCAGAAATCTTTTCCCCCTCCCTCATTAGGCTAAAGGATAGGATGCTAAGCTAAAACACTGCAGACAACCTCATCATGATCAAAAAAACAAAACCAAACAAAACCCTTATCAATTTAGACTTGATAAACGTGATCAAAGATGCAGTGACCTTTAGTTCATAAAGTTACTGTCCATATGGCCATTCATTACCAGACAGCCATTGGATGTGTGTGACTAGAGCATGGGTTTTTAACTTTTTTGTATCATGGACTCCCTTGGCCTTTCTCAAATAATAATGCTTTTAAATGAATAAAATAAAAAAATAATTACAAAGGAAATAAATTATGTTGAAATACAATGATCAAAATATCATTTTTTTCTAGTTCACAGACTCTTCAGCTTACTCCTTGACTGAAGCAACTTCACTCATATATTTCAGAGTAGCATCCCATTCCTTCCAATGCTAATCAACAAGTCTCCTAATGATCAGGTACTTGGCTTTCAATAGATAGTTCTGTGTCAAGTGCACTATGGATTCCTTGTATGGAGATAGTGTCTATTTTAGAAATGGGTACCCATATGCCTTTGAAGATCTTGGCACTAAGACACAATGTGGCTAGTGTCATCCTGTAAGGCTGGAAATAAGAAGTTCGGCTTTGGGGCTTTGATCCAAATACGAAAAAATCCAGCAGACAGATAGGAATGATGGTACATCCCTCTAGTCCATGGTATAGTCCACATAGTTAGTCTCTGCTACTGGGGAGGATGAAGCCAGTGAATTGCTTGAATTTGGGATTTCTGAACTACAGCAGGGCTAAAGTGATTCCAATATGCTCCCTGCCCTACTTAATGTAGTGAGCCTGTAGGAATAGAGGGGCCTCCAGGCTTCCTGTGGAAAGGACAACTCACCCAGGTGATAAATGAGCAGACAAAAGCTTTTGCACAGATCAGCCAGTGAGTGGCTATTGTACCTCTAGCCTAGCTAGGACAGATAGGGAGATCCAGTCTCTCTCCCCTCCCCTCTCTCTTCTCCCTAACAAAAAACACAAAACTAAAAACAAATCAAAGAGCAAATACAACCCAGCCCAGGTCTAGGAGTTAAATGTGAAAGCCTGGTGATAGAAATCCTACAATGAGTGTATTTTCAGACACCCAAGCTCATAGCAGAGATAAAATGAAACAATGCATCTCTGGGCAAGTCACTTCACCCTGTTTGCCTCAGTTTCCTCATCTGTAAAATGAGCTAGAGAAGGAAATGGCAAACCACTCCAGTATCTCTGCCAAGAAAATCCCAAACAGGGTCATGAAGAATTGGGCACTATTGAAATGAATGAACAACAACAATAATGAATGCTTCTCTAGCTCCAGCCACACAATCTGTTTAGGCTTTCCCCCCTCAAAATTTCAATCTGCAGGTTGTGCAGTTCCTGTACTCAGTTTCTGTTGGGCCTAAATCCTGCCTTAAAATACCAACCTGTAACTCCCAACATCTAAGAGAACTTGGCCTTTACACAAAGTACTTATTTTTATGAGGTGCAGACTTTTCACCTTTCTTGCAAAAACAGTGTGACCCAGAAGGGTCTGTAGTGATAATGCAACATCAAATCCAGATCCAGTTACTCAGTTTCCAAAAGTTAAGGCAAAAAGGATAATAGTAAATCTAATTTTACAAAAGGAACCTGCATATAAGGAATGCATTCCTAATAAGGAAGGGGGAAGAAAACCACTGAATCATCCCAGAATTGTGAAATGTCACAATATGGGCTTTCCCCATATGGATGGTCTCCAGAAAAGGGCAGTAAGGAGGATTAGCCAATAAATTATAAGCCAAAAAAAAAAAGGCATTTCCACAGCCAATATGGCTTTCAACAGTTACTCTCTTACCAGCTCCTGTTGGAGCTAGGGAGGTTTGTTTTGGAGTAGGGGGCTGATTTTTTTTCCTTCCCCCTTCAGCTTTAAACCCTGCATCTTTAATATTCTGAGTCCATAACACATGTGCCTGCCAATTCAGAATCATAAGCTGCTTTTAACAATCAGTTAAAGTTACTTGTCAAAATCACATGCAGGAATTTCTCCAAGGATCTCAGAGTTTACCATTGTCTAGCCAGCCGGAAGTTCGCTAGGAGCTAGAGGAGAGAGAGTTCAGTCTGAAGGAGCTCCCTGGCACACGCATCTGGCCCAAAGAGCAACAAGATATTCAAGTGAAAAGAAAATTAGGGAACCCAGGAGAACAGGAAAACAAACATAAAAGACTAGGGTACTGGGGGAAAAAAAAGATTTCTTTTCCTCCAAAGCAAAGGGGAAAGGAAGCCATAGTTAAGGCTAATACAGAGGTGATGCTTAACAAAGTGAGGGTGTGAAAAAACATTTCTTGGAAGTTCCCCAGGCTACTACCTCAGAGGTCATAAAGGATTTGTCCTGCTATCATCATACTTCTCCCATTACTAGATGAAAAAAAAACAAAAAACCCTCTATCCCTAGTCAGTAAATTTTTCTCTAATTACTATTCTTCCACCCACTTTTCTAGTCTCCCAGAACCCCCAGCACACACTCATTCACACCTGATTGGCACAACAGAAGGAATACTGGGGAAGGGTGTGAATGAAGGGGTGGGCACCAGCAGTGTGCTCTCTTGCTCTCTCTCTCTCTCTCTCTCTCTCTCTCTCTCTCTCTCTCTCTCTCTCTCTCTCTCTCTTTCTCTCTCTCTCCCTCTCCCCTATTATTTAGAATCAAGGGATTTTAGAGATGTTATTAGCAAATCAAGTAACTCATCAAACCATGGTCACTTGTACTGTAGAAGAAGGACATTTTTTAATTCTTTTCCAACAGGGCATGAGGCGCCATCAGTCTACCACACAAACACACATAAAATGTTTAGATGCCATTTTTTTGTTCTACAAGTTCCCTTCACAATCAGTAGAAATAAAGAGGGGGCAAGTCCTTCTCAAGCTACTGTTAGAATATACTGTAATGTGGATATGTACTCATTTGGGAATGTTCTAAGCAACTGGGGGTCCATGAACTTAAAACAATTTTTTTGATAACTGTATTTCAATATAATTGGTTTCTTAAGAACCCTAAGTGCAAAGGGGGTCCAGAAATTTTACCAGTCTTCAAAGAGGGTCCATGACACAAAACAGGCCAAGAACCCCTGTTCTAAACCATCTATAGTCTAACTCTTCCTAAAAATTCTACAATGGCCTATGAACCCTGATAGTCCACAAATGTGTTTTCTCCGTCAGTCACTATCTAAAGCATGACCTGAATTTGATTGCTCTGGAATTGACAGAGGAATTTTCAGGTTTGTTTTGCTGAAGGACCATCCATCTGCTGTCCATAGCCAGAGCTCAGCCTTTCTAGTTGTGCCCAGAGGCAGTAATCCCTAGGGTGCAACACTCTAAATTGGCATCTCCATCTCTGTGAATAGTAAACAATCTAACTTCCAAATTTCAGAAGATGTTACTGATACTGTTTATAATTAGCTTGCTAAATATAATGTATTCAAGCTGCTAGATTTCATAGGTCTCTATGTATTTATACTCTGAAGAGGGTTTCGCCACTTCTTTGCACCCACTTTTCTCAAATTTAGAAAAGAGAGGATTTACTGAGTCATGTCCACTGAGTGAATAAGAGAAATGGAAGCAGACTGATGTTTTTTTCTTCCTCGTCTCTGATAGCCAGACAACTGATTATAGGAAACTGAAGAGATTATAGGACCATAGACTTAGAGTTGGAAGGGACCCTGGATGTCACCTAGTCCAACTTGTTCCCATTTATATATTGTGTGATAGAGTGACTCTAAGCCTCCTTGCTGTTGCTTAAACAGCACAGTCCATTTCCCAACTCCTGGCATTTTTGCAGGCTGTTCTCCATGCCTGGAACGCTCTCTCTTTTAATTTTCATCTCTTGGCTTCACTGGCTTCCTCCACATCCTAGAAAAAGTCCCATACCTTCTGCATGAAGCCTTACCCAGTACCCCTGAATCTTACTTAATGCCTTCTCTCTGAGCTTATCTACAATTTCTCTTGTATATATCTTATTTGCATGTTGTCTCCCCCATTAGACTGGGAGTTCCTTGGAAGCAGGGACTTTTAAATTTTACCTTTGTTTGTATTTCTTAGCATAGTTCCTGGTATGTACTGGACAAGTAAAAATTGCTTGTTGGCTATCATCAATTCTATTTTCTTGTACCTGTGAGTTCTTTAGTATAGAGCATTCTTAGTGTGAACACTCCCTTCACCAAAGGGAGATCAGCAACTGGTGTGTAATTTGTCTTAGAGTCACCTAGGTCACTAAGAGATTAAGTGACTAGACCAAGGTCACAGCTTATTATTTGTCAGAGACAGGACTAACTCCAAGGTCTGTTTTCTATCTACTCTTCATGCTTCCTCTCCTCAATCATTCCATATTGACCAAAAAAAAGTCTAAAGAAAAAAAGAGAACCTCAGGCCCCTAATCTGAAGCACAAAGAACCCCCAAATAAATGATATTAAGACTGATTTGATTATAGTTTTCCCAAAAGGTAATCAACAAGATGGAAATCAAGGATTTAACCAAGCCCCCTAAATTGGTGTTCACTTTTCATTTGCAATTAAATCCAGAGTACTTGGTGATTTCCATTTGAATAACAGTGCAATGAATTTCTTTGAAAAGATTTTCCTGTTTTCTGGTCCACAGTGATTCTGATGAGAGAGCACTGGATGTGATGTTACCAAGTTTGCCCTGAAGCATCCTCAACACTTGCTTCAACAGTTCCATCACATGACTGCTAAATGCAAACAACAGGCAGGCTGTCACTGGGAATACTTTGGAGGCAAGGTCCCTAATGTAGCATACCTCAAATGTGTTATTAGTTCTAAAGCATCCCAAAGCAACTGAAATCAGTGACTTTCAGGTTCATACCTACCAACTGCAGTTGTGTTTTGTTTTGTTTTGATACATTCAGCATGGTGTAATATAGTACTAGACTTGGGATCAGGAAAACTTGGGTGCAAATCCCAATGTAGATATTTACAGTGTGTAACACTGTGCAAGTCCAATAAACTTTCTTAGCCTCAGATCTTCATCAGTCAGATGAGGGGTCTGTATTAAACAGCCTCCGAGGTCTTCCTCTGGTCCCATGAATGCCTTCCATAAATGTGACATAGAGAGAAATTCTTTAAAACAAACACTCCCCACTCTGGGGAAAGTCTGAGAGAGTAAACTTTGCCTTAGCCTGAAGGCGTTTCATTCCCAGTCTGGAATGGATTGCAGAGAAGGCTGGAACAGAGGGTGTCAGGTTAAGGACACTGGGCAGTTTCCTTAGCTGGTCATCATGATTTGGTTTCATGTTTTGTTTGAAGCAGATTCCCGGAACACTGACCATACCCACATTCAAATAGAAGCATGAGAACTTACATTTATGTCAAATATCAGTGAGCTTTAAATTATTTGCTATTTTGGATTATCTGTGCCCCTGTTCCCTTCCATTTGTATAAATAATTAAGAACTAGCTAGTTATATGTTTCCATTTCCTGTCTTCTTACATTTGTTTCAACTATGTGGAAATGAGACATTTGTGATTTTCTCAAATTGAGTGAGGCAAAGATTTTTCATCAATCCATCAATAAGTATTCATTAAGTGCCTTCAATCAATCCATCAATCAACAAATATTTATTAAATGCCTACTATGTGTCAAGCACTCCGCTGGGTGCAAATACAAAGACAAAGATGGAATAATTCCTACTAATACATAAGCTGTTCCCAGTACAACTTTTGGTGCATGCATTGACTATGATAAGGCTTTTAAATTGCTGCCTGAAGCCAGTTCAATGTGTTCTGATCACCAAAGTCAAGAGAGATGTCCTATGAACCCACAAAGAAATCAATTGAAGTAGACCCAATGGTATTTCTAAAAAGAAAAGAAAAAAGAAAGAAAGAAGAAAAGAAGAAAAAGAAAGAGAGAAAGAAGACAGACAGACAACCTTTATTTGCCACAAAATTAAACAAATGAAGGAACTTCCCAAATGGAGAAAGACCTATTGTCCACATTATAACATGCAGTAAGATGAACAACCTGCATGCCTATTCTTTTTCTATTCTTTTTCTTTTCTTTTCTTTTCTTTTCTTTTCTTTTCTTTTTTTTTTTTTTGGCAGGGCAATGAGGGTTAAGTGACTCTCCCAGGGTCACATAGCTAAAGTCAAGTGTCTGAGGCCGGATTTGAACTCAGGTCCTCCTGAATCCAGGGCTGGTGCTTTATCCACTGCTCATTGTAGCTGCCCCCGTATGCCTATTTTGGACAGAGTGCTTCTAAACAAGGAACTAACCCTAAAATTAAACAAGAGGAGAGTATGTTAGATTGCCATTATGGAAAAAATCCTTTAAAGACCCCAAATTTCTTCTCAAAACAAAAGCCCTTCCTTCTTAATAGCAATATTGTAGCGGTGTTGTTCTATGACTTCAAGTCGTGGAACACTGTAGTATCCGGAGAATTAAAAATGAAGTTCATGGTGGGTATGAGTAGGATAACAAATAAGAAGCATGAAGATATGGAATAAGATGTGTTTCCAAGGAAATGCAAGATGGAAAAAGGAGATAGACTAGTCATGTGAAGAAACAGGTGGAGAGCCAGGCTGCTCTACTAGTATCCTCAGGATGTCAGGAGAAATCTAGGAAGGCCCTCTCCAGCACTTTGGTTGGGCTCCCATGGTGAACTTATGGGAGGGTATAGACAAGAGTCCCAGAGTCCCAAAGGACTGGAAGGCCTGTTTGAATTTCAGTGTGCACAGTGGGAAGCAACATCCATTTCAGTGAGATCACAAATCCATTTGAGTATGAAGAAACCTGCTTTAGTTAAAAAACAACATACATTTTTTTTTAAATGATGCCACATTCTTAACCACCTTGGGCTATATTCACTGTTCGGTGAATGCAAAGTGATTAGATACACTACACTTTTGCTTAGGATAAAACATACAGATAAAAACAAGACCATGTGTAAACAAACAAACCTGGAAGTCAAGAATTTTAGCAGCTACTTTAAGATACATTGACCGCCCTAAAAACCATTAGCATATTTTAAAGTCTCAGTCTAATTCTGAAATTTCAGTTACTGAAACATGCATACTTTCAAAATGCAGTGATTATCAACAAAAAATCAAGGTCGGCTCATTAAGAGAACAGCCTCTACTGAGGAATTCTGTCAAAGAAAGTTAAAGCACATTCATTACAAAACATGATAAAATATTTATTCTCTGCAGAATCTACTCCCTCTACTTTTGTAAGGGGCTATTCCTGCAACTATGTACTTATACATTTATAGTCTGTCTCCCAATGCCTCTTCCTTGGCACAAAGTAAAAATTAAAATAGAATTGCATATTTAGCTCATTTTTTTTTCCTGTCACAGAATTAAGCCCTGACTTCCCAAAACTCATGACTTTGGGATAAAATCAATGCCTACCCCAAGAAGTTTCTCACTTTGTGACTGCTCTGTATTCACAGAGTCCTTACATAGCTGGATGTCTCACAGATGGAGAAGGCCCCTTTTCCCCCTGCCTTGAAGATTTATTCATTTTGCATTTAACCAAAGATGAGCAGGTCCTTTCTTGCTTTTTTTTTTTTTTTCCGCTTCAGGGCCCAAAATTTTAAAATACCATTGTCTGTGCATACTCAAGAAAGGCCAGATTCCCTTAGGGACTCTCTCAGAGCAAGCCAGTCTTTCATTCCACAGCAAAACCTGAGACCTGTCTCTATATGCTACCTGAAAGGCCCAATTGATGCCTAGAAGAAGAAAAAGAAGACCTAAAGAGGCATGTAGAAGGCCTTCGACAAGATTTGGAGAGACAAAGCAAACCTGAGCCTAGGTTGTGAATGAATGTGTTTTCTAACCAATGGGGATTTTCATGTACACATAAACCTACTTAGATTTCACAGTAGACATGGGATACATGAAATGTTATGGTTATTTTGTTGGTTTACATGATCTTTCTGTTCAAATGGTAAATAGTTCAGATTTTAAGAATTCATTCCACACTTGTTTATTTGTCTTTCTTAAGAGTATACTAGGTTTGTTTAAATGGTTATTTTTATCCAGAAGTTTTCATCAGTGTGGGTACTCTTTGTGTGGGAAATTTCCTCCACCAATATGGTTCTCAGGGGGCATAAGAGAATTGACTCTAAGTTTCTACCTAAGATGATATGGCCAGAGTTACAAGTTACCTCACACAACCTGTCAGAAGCAGGATTCGAACCTAGGTCTTTATGGATCCAAGGTTAGCCTTCTACCCACTAGGTCACTCTGCCTTTTTCTTAAATAAGTTTAAATTATGGCAGGTCCTGTTAGCATATGTTTTGTTTCTCTTTGACCCTACCTTTCCCAACTAAGTAGTCTTATCCTGTCCAGGGAGATAATAAGAAAGTAAGTGACAGAGGCCTAAATGGGTTGAAGTCACAGTTGTTTTTTCCCTGATTTTGTTCATGAGTTTATAGTTCATGATCCTTTCATAAGCAGCCTATCAGTCTAATAAATACAAATACAACCCAATGACTGAGAGCTCTATTTATTCTCATTCACTTTTACTGCACACACAAGCATTTCCTAACCTGAATTCCACCGGCTCCCAGAAAAGGGGGGAAGGCCCAATGAGCCAGCCAAGCCTCGCAAACCTAAGGCAGCAGCGCTCAAGTAACAAGATTTCATCTAGTCTGGGTTCCACTTTGCCCGGGCAGAGGAGTCACTTGACTGGGGTTCAGTCTGATTTCTCTTTAGGTTTTTTTTTTTTAGGGCTCTATTATAAACAGCCAAAATAAAGGAGCTGCTGTACTGAAGGGCACCTTTCAAGAGAAACAAAAATAGGAGAACTGGTTAACAAAAGGGGCCTGTTTGGGCCTTAACCTCCTGAATAGGGTCTGCCCATCAAACTGGAACTGCTTTCCACAAAGTTAAAAAGACTAAGATGAAAAAAAAAAAAAGAATCAGAGGATCACCCACCCCAAGCCTTCCTCCCCTCCCCTCCCTTCCCCAATTCCAACCCCCTTAAGAAGTGCCAGAGAATAAAATACAAACCTCTTTGAAGAAACCTTGGGTCTGATCTCAGCTTTCAGGTTACAGAAGGCATTGGCTTCAGAAAGCCTCCCTACTGTTAAATCACACACACACACACACACACACACACACACACACACACACTCACACACACACACACACACACACACACCCCTATATTTGTCCTGATTCCCCCATACCATAATTTTTTTTTTTTAAACCAGGCTTTCATTTTAATCTCCTTACCACACTGGGTAAAGGCCTCTAATTTCACAGCACAGAGATAACACAAATAATTCATATGACACATTAGCAGAATATCTACACTGAAAGCATTTAGTCCTAGCTCACTGGAAACAATAGGGGGCTAAGCAACTGCTTGGAAAAGCAAAGGGTTGGATATTCATGTGGTGCTAAGCCCCTTTCAGTTTCACTTCAATGAAGCAAAGACAAGGTCATTCTATCAAAATGAGAGTTGTTCAAAGTCCATGGGTCACCATCATTACATAGCTCTCCCTCTACTTTCTCCTCAGACAGCAATATTCTCAAGTTCCTTCTGACCCTTTCAAATCAGCGCCTCTAGGTACCATTACTATTCACTAGTTCCCCACCACCCTCTGGTCCCAACTGGAAAAGAACTATTTTTTAAATCTTTCTCTTAGTTTCTCATGCTCACCCCAATCCAATGAAGCCCTTACATCCTTATGACCTCTCTCTCTCTCTCTCTCTTTTTTTTTAGTGAGGCAATTGGGGTTAAGTGACTTGCCCAGGGTCACACAGCTAGTAAGTGTTAAGTGTCTAAGGCCGGATTTGAACTCAGGTACTCTACCCACTGTGCCACCTAGCTGCCCCAGCCCTTACATCCTTTGCTGGCCTTCCTCTCAAGTCCTTGCCCACCCAACCCCCTCTCCAGTTTCTTTTCCCACTCAGCCTTTATCGTCTCAGCAGTGCCAGCACTTTTAGGCCTATACAGAACTATTATTCACCCGATTTCTTCTCTTTCTGAGACACTGCCAAGCATGAGGCTGGGTCCCTTTGGGGACAAGGATGAATCAATAACACAAATGCTTTCAAATAGCTCAAAATGGAACTGGACTCTTAGAAGGTTTTTTAAAAGAACAAATTTAATCCAGCCAATCATCATTAAGAAAATATTTTTGCAACAAGAAGTGGAGTACCTCAAATCCAAAGACCCAAATGGCATTAGGACTCAACCCTCATCTTGAAGCTCCATTGTCTCCTGGGCTCAGGTCCATTTTTGTTTTAATAGCATTGGCATGGCATGTGTCTGAATCTCCACGACTGAACTCAGTTTGTTTCCATAGGGTTCCTCAGCAGCTAGAGGAAGCCACTCCAGAACCTTTGAAGATATAGCAAAGGATCTTGGAGGTCATCTAACTCAGAACTTCTTAAATTTTTTTCCACTTGAGATCCCTTTTCACCAGAGAAATTTTTACATGACCCCAGGTAGTTTAGTATATAAAGTAGGTATACATAACCTTTTGCTGTTGTCAATTTTTTATAACCACCACATTCAGTTATGCAAGAAGCTTTGATCTAACACAACTTTCTCTTTACAGATGAGAAAACAGAGGTCCAGAGAACTAAGGTAACTTATCCAAGGCTGCACAGATCACTGGACCAGAATTTAAACCCAAGTTACTCTGATTCCACAAGGAGTGATCATTCCCCTATACCTACTTTTCTCAGAGATTCATACCCTCTTGAGGTTACTGGGAAATCTAATTAAAACCTACATTTTATCAACAAATATCTATTATTATTTGCCTGGCAATATGGTCAGTACTGGGAATGCAAAAAACAAGTGAATAGATTCTTGCCTTCAATGAGCATACATGAGGGGAGATAACACATATATAAAGAATCCATACCAAATGAATATGAAGTAGTTTTGGTAAGGAGGGAACTAGCAACTGGGGGAGGGTGGCTAATCAGGAAGAAATCAAGGATTCTAAACAGGAAAGGTGAGGAGTAAAGGCACTCCAGGCATGGGAGATAGACAATGTAAAGATACTGATATGGGAGATTGAAGCATCTTGTGTGAGACATTAAGGAGGCCAGTATGACTAAACTAAGAGATCAAAGAGGGGAAGAATGTGTAAGAAGATTGAAGAGGTAGAGAGACCAGATTGTAAAAAGCTTTAAAAACCAACCAGAGACATTTATATAAACTCATGAAAAGTTTTTAAAAATAGGAACAACTGCACCTTCTCATCTATCCCCTACCAGCATAGCAACTCATGGCTAGTTGCTAAATAAAAGGACCCCATAATTCTATTGCAAAACTTGAAAAAGAGTATCCATTCATGCCAATTTTCCAAAGAGTTCCTCATTGCCCAAACAGCCCATCTCTCCATCTTAGCAATGGAGACAAGCAAATCTTGACATTGAATATTCTTTTTTTAAAAATCTGAAAGGTCCACATATGTCTTCTAGCTCTTTTGCAACAATATCTTTTCTTGGCTCATTAGTTATTCCCATTTCCATCCTCCAGTTGGCTCCTCTATCCAGAAGATATCTATAGTGATTCTCAACTGCATGACCACTAACATCCAACAACCCTTATTGAGCACCCAAGTCTGAAGCAGACACAACATCAGAGGCAAGCCTCTGAACTCTGCTATCAAGAAGTTTACAACATAATGATGCTGGAAGAGAAGAAGACAGAAGAATATAGCTGAGGTTGCAAAATGTGAATTCAATAAGGAATACCAGAGATCCCACATGTGGCTACATTGATTATCTCCTGCTGAGACAATAATAAAAAAGAACATCAGTTAACAAAGGATGTTGTCAAGCACCTGAAACAATTTTTCATTAGGACTTGTTTTTTGTTTGGTGCTTATGATATTTCTTTTCAAAGCTTGCACATAAATATGTTTATCCTGCATGTAGTTTTTGACAATGGGCTGGCTATTGATTCCTCACAACCCTCCTCCCACCCCCACACCCGGTTATGAATAGCTTGGAATTAATATTGCTTTAATTCTACATCACCCTCTCAAAATCCATGGAAGAAAGATTAAGTTTGTTCTGTTGGGCCCCAGGGGGCGAGACTAGAAGTTATTAATAGGTGGGAGCTTCAGAGAGGCAGATTTCAGCACATTGTAAGGAACAACTTCCTAACACTGAGACCTGTCCTGTGGCCTACCATGGGAAGTAGTGGATTTGTCTTCATTAGATGGCATTAAGTAAAGACTGGAGGGCCCCTAGTTGAGGATGCCAAGGAGCTGTTTCTTGTTCAGGCACAGATTGCACTAGATGGACTCATTCCGTAATTCTAGGTGAGATCTGGGAAGAAGACACTATTTCTGAAGCAAATTTTCACTTTCTATTTCATTCCAAAGGTATTTCAACAACACTTAGACACGAAGCCTAGCAAACTTGGAATGTATTCCAAACTAAATCAATTCCTGAGCCTTTGGAAAGAGTCTCTGAAAATTAAAGAACATTATACCTCAACCAACTAACGTCAAGGTCTCCTTCACTATGGTAGGGATGAGTTCCTTTTCATGTTCCCAGACTAGAAGAGACTACAAAGTGGTCATGGTGACGATGGTTATCATTAACTAATCAATTGACAAACACCTTTAAACACCTCCTATGCACTAGGCATTGTACCAGGAGCTCAGTACACAAAGCCATAAATGAATCAGCCCCTTTCTTCAAGGATATTATATCATATTAATAAAAATAATTTACATGAATATATTACATTTATGTAGTATATCACATTAATATATTTATAACTAGAAGTCAACTACTTTACACACATTATCTTATTAGATCCTTGGAACAGCATGTGAGCTAGTCAGAGCAGAGATTATTACCCCCATGTTACAGATAGGGGAACTGAGACTCGAAGAAATCATGCAATGTTCCCAAAGTCATATAATTAGTAGCTGGCAGCCTTCTAAGTCCTAGGTCAGTGATCTTTTTCCTATACTACTGACTTGCGACAAGGGTGCCACTAATATTCTAACAATGGAATCCCTGCGATTCCTTCCTCAGTAGAAAGAAATTCAGGGCAAATTTTACAGATGGTAAAACTATGTTAGAGCTTTATTTTCCACAAAAGGCTCTAAGTTCCAAATCCCAATATAATTACTGAGGATCTAAACTACTAATTCTTCCCTGTAACACACATCAATATGGAAGGAGAGAAAAGGTGTAAATATACTGAGCAGGTATCAAGTTCTTAAATGCTTTTCCATTTATGTGAATTATGCATAGTTGCTACAATTGAATCTTTCTCACTACTTCTTTAAGAGGTAAAACTAAAACTTGTCATGAAAACATAACTGCATATGTGTATGTATGTGTATCTATCATCTATCTAATCTACCTATCATCTAATCTATCACCTATGTAATCTACCTATCATTCATCCATCCATCCATCCATCCATCTATCTATCTATCTATCTATCTATCTATCTATCTATCTATCTATCTATCTATCTATCTATCTAAGCTATCTATCTAATCTATGACAGAAGAATCCACTTTGCTGAGAACAACTACTACAGGATGGTGATGGCTCCATTCCAGCATATTGCAATAGTTCACTTTCTCCTACCCCAATTCAAATGGAGAAATGCCATTTAAAATGGAATCTTGCTTAAATGAACTAATGCAAAACGAAGTAAGCAGCACCAGGAGATCACTGTGCATAGTAACAGCAATATTGTAACCATGATCAACTGTGAAAGAATTAGCTATTCTGATCAGCACAATGATCTAAGAAAATTCCAAAGAACCCATAATGAAAAATGCTACCTGCCACCAAAGAGAGAACTGATGGACTCTGAACATTCTTTTTTTCACTTTCTTCACTTTTTTGGGGGAGGGGTGTTCTTTTGCAACATGGCTAATATGGACATTTTTTGCATGACTTCACATGTGTAATAGAGATCACATTACTTGGTTTCTCAAGGGGTGGGAGGAAGAGAATTTAAAACGCAAAAATTTTTTAAATGAATGTTAAAATGTTTTTAAATGTAATTGGGAAAGATTTAACAAAAATATATTAAAATAATTTAAAATACGGTCTTATACATATAAAAAAGGGCAAAAACCTAAAACCTTCTTAACAAATCCTGGCCTTGAAGTCTGGCTAATCAGCTTCCTGTGAAATGATAACATGTCAGGTGTTTATCTTCAGTACTCATAAATCCCTCTTGCTCTGCTTTAGTACCAGAGCATTTGTATAAACAACATCACTTTTTAAATTAACCATTTAAAAATTGGTGTAATGGCTAGACTACTGGGCCTAGAATCAGGAAGACCTAAATTCAAATCTGGACTCAGACATTTAAACTAGCTGTGTGGGCAGCTAGGTAGTACAGTGGATAGAGCACCAGCCCTGGATTCAGGAGGACCTGAGTTCAAATCCGGCCTCAGATACTTGACACTTACTAGCTGTGTGAACCTGGGCAAGTCACTTATATTGCTTCACCCAAACATTGCCCAATTGCCTCACCAAAACAAACAAACAAACAAAGAAAAAACCTTGCCGTGTGACCCTGGGAAAGTCACTTAAGCCTGTTTGTCTCCGTTTCCTCATCTATAAAATGAACTGGAGAAGAAAATGGCAAAAGACTCCAATATCTTTGCCAAGAAAACCCCAAATGGTGTCATGAAGAGTTAGACAAAATTGAAAAATGACTGAACTATACTCATTGACCACACAGGCAATGTAGTTTAATATATTGAATGTTAGGTTTGGTCTTAGAGAAAATTGGATCAAATTTTGCCTGTGACACTTGCCAGCTGTGAGACCCTGGCCAAATGACTTAATCCCAAGATGTCTCGGTGATGTTTCTACTAAGCTTTGACTAAGTTCTGATCTTTCTTGGTAGAAGGAGGTCCCACATGAGAAGGTCTCCCTATTGAGGAAATCACAGGCCCTTTACTGTATTCATCATCTCCTCCATAATAAAGCCATGGTGCTTTTGAAACGGGAATTATTTTGTAAATACCTCAAGTCAACTATAGATGTGTACATAGAGACAGGTAGGTGGGACTAGTCTCACGTTCAAGAAGTCCTGAGATCAAATCCTGTCTTAGAAGCCTTTTAGCTCCTTAACCATTAGCAAGCAATTTAAACTTTTTCTGTCTTAGTTTCCTTAAATGTAAAATGGGCATAATAATAGTATCTACCACATAGGGTTACTGTGGATGAGATAAGATGGTATATTTAAAGCACTTTGCTAACCTTAAGGTGCTATATAAATGTAAACTATGATTATTATTATCATTACATATCCATATATGGATAGAGAGAAGACTAGTTAGCTAGGTAGATATACCAACACAATACAAACTAAAGGAAAAAAATTATGTTTATTTTGACATCTACTTTATAACTAAAACAATTATGGCATTACTCCATTTTAATTTGGGGTTACATAGAAGAATCAGCTTCCAACATGTTTAAGTGGAAAAAGAATAAAACAATATGATTATGGTGTCAATTAAATCTGCAAAAAATATATATTTTTGCAGTAACCCAGAGAGCTGAGTTTTCCCTCTTGGTTCATTTCCTCTTCCTAATTAATCCCCCTGCCCCTAATGAAAAAGTGTAACCACAAGCTAAAATCAAGAAAAACTATTTTGACAAAAATAAGCCATTTAACAAGGTTTAATCTGATTCTCCAAGGGGGATATTCTAATCCAACAGCAGATCTTCACTGTCTGCCAAAACTGATTTTTGCTCAGCCATATTCACTCCTGTTGCCCTACTGTACCCCAGCTCTCAGGCTGCTACCACATTGGCTCAAATACTACAAGAGCAAAGCAATTGCAAACAAGTTGTGAGTTTCTTCCTCTATTGCTTGCAAAGTACATGTAAATTATTAGATTACTTTACAAGTAAAAGACTCAGCAGTGGGTCACCATAGTGGTGCATTAATGTAAAACAAGTTGAATGGAACACTCACAGACAAGCTTCTTTGACATGATTTTTGGCAGGAAGGAGAAAACGAGGGAAAGAGAACAGTGTTAGGTCTGCTAGATGCAAGAGGCCAGACTTATGGGCCCAAGTCCTACTCCCAGCCAGAAGCAACAGAGCCCCTGCTGCCTTGTGGGGAGGATCAGTAAAGGCTGGAAAGGGCGGGGGGAGAGGGGGGCGCTTGCTGCACTAAAATGTTGAA
This sequence comes from Dromiciops gliroides, assembly GCF_019393635.1. NCBI lineage: Eukaryota > Metazoa > Chordata > Mammalia > Microbiotheria > Microbiotheriidae > Dromiciops > Dromiciops gliroides. The sequence continues at coordinate 143,959,700 of NC_057862.1, forward strand.
GATTTGTTCATCATGTTCATCAAACATTCACAGAGCTTCTGCCATCTTCAAGGCACTGTGCTAGGCACTGGGGGGAGGGGTAGTAGCAGAGAAGGGGTGGAAAAAGAGAGAAAACAGTGTGACAGGGTCTTTGTCTTTCTGGAGCCTGTAGTCTACTTGGAAAGATACATGAATAAACGGAAAAAAAGCAAACACACAATACAAGGCAGCATATGGAGTGTGTGTGTGTGTGTGTGTGTGTGTGTGTGTATATACACACACACACATATATACATACACATACATACATATGCATATATACACACATATACATATATACATAATAGAGCATATATCATGTGTGTATATACATCATATTTGTGTGTATACACATACTTCACGTGTGTATGCATATGTGCACACATACATGAAAATACATAATCCATCTATACATACATAATGTCAGAAGAGTGAAACAGAATAAGAGAGTTCAGAGAAAGGAAGGGCCCAGTTAGGACCTGGGGTGGTCAGAGAAGGCTTCAGGAAGGATGTGGGATCTGAACTGCCCCTTAAACACTAAATAAGATTTCCTTCAGCGGTACACAGAGAGGGAGAGAGGGCATTTTAGGATGGCAGCTCAGAATGTACAAAGGTAAAGAAAGTACAAGGAATGTTTTAATAACAGACTTGGAAAGTCTTTAGTGAGAAGCTATGGGGTCATCAAAGGAAAAACAACCTGATGTAGATGAATTCTCAAAACGCCATCAACTCCTCACACAGAAAAATGATAGCTGCCCACCAAGAATTTACATTCTTCAGCAAACAAGCATGCCAGATGCAGGCCTAAATGGAATAAGGCATTAATGAACATATGCTGAAAGTGGCAGAAAGATACTGTGTGATTATAAATAATAAGTATTTACATCATTTTTCATCTCCCACCTCCTCTCCAAAATCATAACGAATAACACCTGGTACTTGACACAGTAGACAGTTACTGTGGAAACACTCCCTCCAATAACTTTTCAAGAATTTTTGCCCAGATACCCTAAGAAATGCCTTCCTTCATCAGCCAATAGATCTTCATGTCAGAAAGCATCTTTGAAAACTTAATCTAAACTTTTCCTGTTGCAAGTTTTATTCAATTATCCCTGATCAAACAGCTATGTAAAAGCCATTGCTTAACTGATCACCATCATGGCAGACCATGTACTTTTTGAAACATCAGTAATAACAGATGCTTAGCTCATACCGAGTTCCTTCACATTTGTGTGAATAGTGAGAAAATGGGAAATTCTTAATCTGGAGCAGCCCTAAACTTGAGAACTTCAAATCCTCCAAAGGGTGGCAAAAAAACCAATGGCGTTTTTTCATTGTGCAACTTTAGGACAGAAGTACTTAAACAGAATGGTTACCATGGTGGGAAATATTTATTAAGATCCTACTATGTGCAACATTCTGGGATTAATATTGTTTGTTCCATGCTTTGATAACATCCCCATATTTTGACATATAACTCTATATGTTAAACACTACAAATGATGGAAAGATACTGTATGGTTATAAGTATGCAAGCATGATGTTCATCGGACCTTAAAAACTGCTTTACCCATGTACCCAATAGTCAATTATTATATACAAACACATAGACAGATCAATAACAAACATTATCATAAATATAACATTAAATCAGAAAGGGCCACTAAATCCACCCATTTTCTCAGTTCATCATTGCCACTCATGGCATTATCATATCTTCCTCACATCTATGGTGCTTATCTGTGTATATGTCTTCTCCCAAGGTTACTAGAAGCTCTGGAAGGCAAGGGGCCATCACTTGTACTTCTTTTTACCTCACATTGTGAAGCTTGCTGTAATGAAAAGGATACTATACTAGAATGTTTGAGTCCTTGCCTCTTGTCCAGGCTCTTCTCCTAACTAGATGAATGAGTGGAGGCAGGCCATTTAATGTCAGTGTGCCTCGGTTTTATTATCTATAAAATGGAGGGGTTGGCTATGATCCATAAGTTTTCTTTCAGTTTTACAATTCTTCAACACCATAGGGTATGATGACCTGAGGGCTATGAGGTTGACAAGAACCAATTTCCTATTGAAAACCACTGATTTAATGAGTGGAGGTTGAATTGCAAGTGAAGAAGTTTAGATTCTAATCGGGACTTGAAAAAAGCACTATATGTTCTTCCTTAGTATCTAATCCTTATACAAAAAATTGAAATATTTAGGGGCTAATGAGAAAGTTTGCAGATTTGAACACTAGATTTAGAGGAAGAAGGCCCTAGTTTAAATCATAGCTCTGTTACTTACTACCTGTGTGATTTTGGATTAATAGCTTAACTTTCCTGGGTCTCAATTTCCTTATCTGTAAAATGAGGGAATTGGATTAGATCAGAGCTTCTTAACCTTTTTTGTATGTCATACGTTTTGTATGTATGTTCAGAACAAAAAATTTAAATAGTATTTCATTTTATTTTTTCCAATTACATGTAAAAATAGTTTTCAACATTAATTTTTGTAAGATTTTGAGTTCCAAATTTTTCTTCCTTGTTCCCTTCCTTCCCCTCTCCCCAAGACAGCAAGCAATCTGATATGTTATACATTACGATTATGCTAAACATATTTCCACATTAGTCATGTTGTGAGAGAAGAATCAGAACAAAAGAGAAAAACCACAAGACGAAACAAAAAACAACAATAAAAAAGTAAAAATAGTATGCTTCAATCTGCATTCAGACTCCATAGTTCTATTCTTGGATGTGGAGAGCATTTTCCATCCTGAGTCTTTTGGAATTGTTTTGGATCATTGTATTGCTTGAGAAGAGCTAAGTCTATCACTGTTGATCATCACACAATGTTGCTGTTACTGTGTACAATGTTCTCTTGGTTCTGCTCACTTCATTCAGCATCAGTTCATGTAAGTCTTTCCAGGTTTTTCTGAAATCTACCTGTTTATCATTTCCTACAGCACAATAGTATTCCATTACATTCATACATTACAACTTGTTCAGCTATTCCCCAATTGATGAGCATCCCTTCAATTTAAAAGTATTTGCCACCACAAAAAGAGAAGTTATAAAGATTTTTGTACATGGGGGTTCTATCCCCTTTTTATGATCTCTCTGGGATATAGACCTAGTAGTGCTATTTCTGGGTCAAAGAAGAACAAAGATTTTTAAATGTGTTAAATATAATATATAATATTATAGAAGAAACCAATTATATTGCTCCAGGTTAAACAACCTTGGATTAGGTGATGCCCAATGTCCCTGCCTGCTCCAAATCTATGATCCTATTGTTTGAATCCTTATTTTTCTCATCTATACTCATGCCAGTGGGGGGAATGGAGAAGAGAAGGTAAGCAATGCAATTCTTTTTTGTTTGTTTTTGGTTTTTGGTTTTTTTAGTGAGGCAATTGGGGTTAAGTGACTTGCCCAGGGTCACACAGCTAGTAAGTGTTAAGTGTCTGAGGCCAGATTTGAACTCAGGTACTCCTGACTCCAGGACCGGTGCTCTATCCATTGAGCCATCTAGCTGCCCGTAGCAATGCAATTCTGTTCACTTCAACTAACAAAATATTTAATCTGTGTGCAAAGCAAACACTGGTAATCCCAACAGAGAAGATTCAAAGTTGAGATAAGATCTAGTCCTTGATACGAGGGAATTTATAATCTAGTAAGGAAATATGATCCAAACACAAATGCTTCAGTACCTCAATATGTGTGGAAGAAAGGTGCAAATAAAGTGCCAATTACAGTGCAAAGGGGAAATATGTCACAATTGTCAAAAAGGGAGAAGGCTTCCTAGAGGAGAATTTGAATTAGGCTTTAAGGAATAGATGGGCAGGTAGGTGATACAGCGGATAGTGCACCAGGGCTGGAGTCAAGAAGACTCATCTTCAGAAGTTCAAATCTGGCCTCAAACACTTACTAGCTGTGTGACCCTGGGCAAGTCACTTAACCTGTTTGCCTGTTTCCTCATTTGTAAAATGAGATGGAAAAGTAAATGGAAAACCACTCCAGTATCTTTGCCAAGAAAACTCCATGTTGGGTCAAAAGGAGTCAGACATCACTGAACAAAAAAATTAAGGGATAAGAATTCAATAGGAGGGAAGCTCAACTCTGTCAATTTTTATATTTGCTATACTGCCCAGAAAACACTACTAGTGAGAGCAAGAGAGCTGGGGATGCTAAAATGAGGCTTGTTTTGGTTTGTTTATCTCTAGCCTTCCATTGTCCATTCTCTCTCAGTACTCCATTCTATTGGACAACTGAGAGTTATACCTGCAGTTTAAGTCTCATAGATGCCTCATCCTTTCTAATGAAATATCCTCATCAGGAATATGTTGGAAGAATTAAGTTAATGCTTACAAGTATTTATCATCATAATATTTTCCTATTCACTAATTTTGTAGTTCTATAAAAATATATCTATTTAATCTGCTAAGTTTCAGATTTCTTCATGTGTTGGCTCATTTTTCTTTTGTATAGATTTGTATTTGTATAGATATTTGCATACATTTTTCTTCTTAATATTTAGATAATTACTTCTCTTTTTCTCCCCTTGCCCAATTTGTGGTATCATATAGTATAGGAATGAGATTTTTTTTTTTCTTGAAGGTCAAAATCACATCTGGTTGTTTTTCTCCATCTTTGTCCAATTCTTCATGATTCTTCAGAACTAATTCAAGGAGTCAATAAATATGCCAGCTAATTCCCATAACACCCCAGGATACATGTCATCTTGACCTTCAGATCACTAGATTTTCTGTTTTTCCAACTATTCCCTTATCTGCTTTTTTGTCAACTGGCATTCTTGACAAGTTCACCATTACCTCTTAATGACCAAAATTTCTCCTTTTCACTTTGCTGGTTAAAGATAATTTAAAATATGGAGTTTAATTCCTAAGTCATTTCAGAGTTATCAATTTAACTTTTTCCCTTATTTGTGAACAGGGTTGTTTTCTTTCTTTGGGGGGGGGTTGTTTTTTTCTAATGCAAGTGTTCTTAATCAAGGATTCACACACTCCAGTTGATGGACAGATTTCAAGGAGTCTGTGAGTTTGAATGGGAAAAAATAATGCACATTTAATATAATTAGTTTCCTTTATATTTTATTTTATGTAAATAAAATGTTATCCTGACAAGGGGACCATAAACTTCATGGATTACCAGAAGGGTCCATGCCCCTCACCTATTTGACTATACACTAAAATAAAAAGATATTTATAAAAAGATATTCTTACATTCTGTATATCCTCTGAATAGTATCACCACAATAGACTGTAGTATTTTTTCCTGATTCTAAGATTAATTAAGTTTGTTTCTCTTTCCTTTACTCTAATTCTGGAAATTCATATCTATGCCTAAATATTTTAGGCCCCCTTCAGGGAAGACAAATACAGGCAACTATTAAAAAGGATAAGAATAAAAGTAAATGTTGTTTTTTTTAATATTTCTTTTAAATAACTACATCCCCTCCATTAAAGATCATATTATTACTTACATGCAACCTACAAACTGGATTTCAGATGGTTGATTATTGATAATTTAGTGGTTTAGTAGTTAGAATATCAAACTGGATTATTCAGAATTGTGATTGACAGGTTTTAAAACAAATTCAAGTGTTCACTTGGCTTATGCTTTCATCTTGCCTCACATCAAGTCCAGTAACAGAAACTTGTGACACAGCAACTCTTTTGTTATTTTTTCTGACCTCTGTGCTAAAGCCCAAACCAAATAAACCCTCTCTTTACTCTCAAGATGTACTTAAAAAATATAAAGTATCAAGGGTAGAACCAAGTGTCAGAGTATAAGGTGGGATCCTCCCAGTTAAACTCTCCCAACATTCCCCTTCCAGCAACTTCAAAATAACACCTCATATCAAATTTTGGATTGACAGAGTCAACAAAAAGTCAGAGGGAGACATTTTTCCAGCCTTAGACTACTTAGAGGATCCTCAGGAGAAGTTTGTAACATCAGAGCAGGTGTAGTCTCAGATCATAGCAGGACCACCAGTGGTAGGCCTTGGAGGTGGCCAAGACAGGAGCATAAAGGTTCAGGAGCTCTCATCCCAGAGACAGAAAGGGGATCAGACAACTGATCAAAAGAAAGTTACAGACTAGCACTGACTGTAGCTGGCACTGATTGGCAATGCTATTGCCCACAATAAATTCTGGGTAGCAGTTCCAGGGCAGAAGGGAGCTCTTGTGATGGTCACAAGGGAGCAGAGACTCTGGCACAGTTCTGGGGCCAAGAGGAACACTAGTACTTTTGAAAAAATGGTTGCAGGAGCCCTTCCTGGGTAGAAAACAGAGCAAAGATCAAGAGGGCAGAGACCTTTACTCTCCCAGGATAGCTACCTTGGAAGTACCAAAAACTTGCATATCCCCAGAACTAGCTCTGAAAACCATAGCATGAAAAAGCTGGAAGCTTGGGACAGTGACTCTCCACCCCCAGATGAGCAGAGTCCAATTTTAACATAAAGTTCAAAATGAAGAAATATACTGGGAAAATAAACAAGCAAGCAAGAAAGCAAACAAACAAAGGAACTTGAGAATAATTTTTTAAAAACCTATTATCATGGCAGAGAAGACCAAGATAGAAACTCAGACGACAACAATGTAAGTCAGTTTCAAGCAAAAGCCCTAAATAAAAATGCTTATTGGACCCAAGGCTAGTAAGAATTCCTGAAAGAGTTAAAGAAAGAATTAAGAATGGTAGAGGAAAAAATGGGAAATGAGATTAGTACAATGCAAGAAAATTATGAAAAGAGAATTATGGGCAGCTAGGTAGCACAGTGGAGACAGCACCAGGCCTGGAGTCAGGAGGACTTGAGTTCAAATTTGGCCTCAGACACTTAACGCTTACTAGTGTGTGTGACCCTAGGCAAGTCACTTAACCCCAATTGCCTCACTTAAAAAAAAAAGAGAGAATTAGCATCTTAGTAAAAGAGGAACAAAAATACTGAAGAAAAACAGAATTGGCCTAATGGTAAAAGAGGCACAAAAATTCACTGAAGAAAAGAACTCCTTAAAAAGCAGAATTGGCCAAATGGAAAAGAAAGCAAAAAAAGCTCACTGAAGACAACAATTCCTTAAAAATTAGATTGGGCAAGTAAAAGATAATGGTTCCATGATACTTCAAGAAATAATAAAACAAAGTCAAGAGAATGGTGAAAAAGAAGAAAATGTGAAATATCTAACTGGAAAAAAACTGACCTGGAAAATAGATCCAGGAAAGAGAACTTAAAAATTACTGGACTACCTGAAACCATGTTCACAAAAGGAACCTAGATATCATATTTCAAGAAATTATCAAGGAAAACTGTCTTGCTATCTTAGATCCAAAGGGTAAAATTGAAGTTAAAAGAATCCCAATTGAAGTTAAAAGGAGATCCCAAAATGAAAGCTTCCAGGAATATTATAGCCAAATTCCTGAGCTTCTAGGTCAAGGAGAAAATGCAGCAAGCAGCCAGAAAGAAACAATTCAAATATCATGGAGCCACAGTCAGGATCACATAATATTTAGCAGCTTCCATGTTAAAGGGATAGAGGAATTAGAATATTTATTCTAGAAGGCAAAGAAGCTAGGATTGCAACCAAGAATAACCTACCCAGAAAATCTAAGTATAATCTTTCATAGGAAAAAAAAATGAATATTTAGTGAGAGGACTTCCAAGCATTCCTAATTGAAAAGACCAGAGCTAAATAGAAAATTTGACATTCAAATCCAAGACTCAAGAGAAGCCTAAAAAGGCAAATATGAAAGAACAAAGACAAAAGTCTCAATAAAGTTAAACTGTTTACATTCCTGAATGGGAATATGATGCGTGTAACTCTTAAGAACTTTATCATTATTAGGGTAGTTAGAAGGAGTCTACAAAGATAGAGGGCACAAGTGTGAGTCGATTATGTTGGGATCACATAAACAAAACAAAACAAAATTAGGGGGTGAGAAAGAAGGATACACTATGAGAATGGGAAGGAGGAGGTAAAATGGGGGAAATTCTCACATATAACAGGTATGTAAGGAAGAACTTTTACAGTGAAAGGGAAAATGGGAGGGTGGAGCACAATGTTTGAACCTCAGTCTCATCGGAATTGGTTCAAAGAAGGAAGAATATATTACAGTACACAGTCATTTGGCTATAGAAATCTATCTTACCTAATAGAGAAATAGGAGAAGAAGGGGATAAGAGATGGGGGGAGAGATGAAAAAAGGGAGGACAAATTAAAGGAGGTGGTGCTCAGAAGCAAAATAGGTTTTTTTGTTTTGTTTTGTTTTGTTTTCTTGTATGAGGTATTTTATTTTTTCCGTTACATGTAAAGATAGTTCTCAACTTTTGTTTATACATGCTTTACAATTTCAGATTTTTCTCCCTCCCTCCCCTCCCTCCCCCCTCCCCTAGACAGCAGGTAATCTGATATAGGTTATATCTATATATCTCTATACATATACACACACACATATATATACACATAATAACATTAATCCTATTTCTGCATTAATCCTGTTACAAGAGAAAGAATCAGAGCAGTGATGCAAAACCTCAAAATAGAAAAAAAAAAACCAACAGCACCCAAAACAAAAGAAATAATATGGTTCAATCAGCATCTATACTCCACAGTTCTTTCTTTCTTTTTTTTTCTTGGATTTGGAGATCCTCTTCTATCATGAGTTCCCTGGAACTCTTCTGTACCATTGCATTGGTGAGAAGAATATAGTCCATCACAGTAGGTCAACACTCAATGTTGATGATACTGTGTACAATGTTCTTCTGGTTCTGCTCATCTCACTCATCATCAGCTCACGTAAGACCCTCCAGGCTTCTCTGAACTCTTCCTGCTCATCATTTCTTACAGGACAATAGTATTCCATTGTATTCATATACCACAACTTGTCCAGCCATTCCCCAATTGATGGGCACCCTCTCAACTTCCAATTCCTTGCTACCATGTAAAGAGCAGCTATAAATATTTTTGTACATGTGGGTCCCTTTCCCCCTTCCATGATTTCTTTGGGAAAAAGACCTAAAAGTGGGATTGCTGGGTCAAAGGGTATGCACAGCTTTATCGCCCTTTGGGCATAATTCCAAATTGCTCTCCAGAATGGTTGGATCAGTTCACAGCTCCACCAACAATGAATTAGTGTTCCAATTTTCCCACAGCTTCTCCAACATTTATTATTTTCCTTTTTTGTCATTTTAGCCAATCTGATAGGTGTCAGGTGGTACCTCAGAGTTGTTTTAATTTGCATCTCTCTAATCATTAGAGATTTAGAGCATTTTTTCATATGGGAATAGATAGCTTTGGTTTCTTCATCAGAAAACTGCCTGTTCATATCCTTTGACCATTTCTCAATTGGGGAATGACTTGGATTCTTATAAATTTGATTTAATTCCCTATATATTTTAGAGATGAGGCCTTTATCAGAAGCACTGGCCTCAAAAATTGTTTCCCAGCTTTCTGCCTCCCTGCAAAGTAGGTGTTTGAGGAGAGACTGGATAAAAAGAGAGAGGGAAGGCTAAACAGAAGAAAATATGATGGAAGGAAATACACAATTAATGATCATAAGTATGACTGTTAGTGTGATGAGCTATCTTATAAAATGGAAGCAGATAGAATGGATAAGAAAACAGAATACAACAATATGTGGTATACAAAAGACACACCTGAAACAGAAAGACATACACAGAGTTTAAATAAAAGGCTGGAACAAAACCCATTATGCTTCAGCTGAAGATAAAAACAAAAAGCAGGAGTAGCAATCATGATCTCAAACAAAGCAAAAGGAAAACTAGATATAATTAAAAGACATAATCAGAGAAAGTGCATTTTGCTAAATAAATAATAAAACAGCAAGTTTCTTTGATGAGGGACTCATTTCTCAAATATATAGGGAGTTGAATCAAATTTTTAAAAATAAGAATCATTTCCCAATTGATAAATGGTCAAAGGAAGAAATCAAAGCTACCTCTAGTTACATGAAAAAAATGTTCTAAATCACTATTAATTAAAGACAAATTAAAACAACTCTGAGGCACCACCTCACACCTCTCAAAAATGACAAATGCTAAAGGGGATGAAGGAAAATAGGCATAGATTAATGAATTGTTGGTAGAGTATTAATTGGTCCAACCATTTCGGAGAACAATCTGGAACCACGCCCAAAAGTCCACAAAACTGCATACCTTTTGATGCAGCAATATCACTAGTAGGTCTGTACTATAAAGAGACTAAAGAAAAAGGAGAAGGATTATATGTACAAAAATATTTATAGCAGTTTTTTTGTGGTGGTAAAGAATTGGAAATTGAGAGTCTGCTCATCAATTGGGGAATGGTTGAACAAATTGTGGCATATGATTGTAATGAAATACTACTGTGGCATAAAAGATAACAAGGGGGTGGTTTCAGAATAAAAAACATGGCAAGACCTATATGAACAGATGCAAAGTGAAGTGAGAAGAACCAGGAGATCATTGTGCATAGTACAGCAATGTTGTAATAATAATCAACTGTAAAAAACTTGGCTATTCTGATTAATAAAATGGTCCAAGCCAATTCCAAAGGACTCATGATGAAAACATACTATCCACCTCCAGAGAGAAAACTGGTGAACTCTGAGTGCAAATTGAAGTATGATTTCCTTTCTTTATTTTTTGTGCTTCCCCCCTCAGATATGGCTAATATGGAAATGTTTTCCATGTTTTCACACATATAATTGATATTTTGTTTGCCTTCTCAGTTGGTGGGGGAGAGAAGGAGGGAGGAAATTTGGAACTCAAAATTAAAAAAGAAAAGAATGTTGAAATAAATAAATATTATAAATTTTAAATAAACAAGTAAAAACCACTGGAGGAGGCAATAAAACGTTAAATGCTCAGTTTTCTAAATTAAGTACCAACCTAAGCAACAACATTCTTATCATACTCATGATTGTCTTCTTGCCATTTATACCTGCTTGCATTTCTGTTTACTTCTTTCCAACCCACCTACCATTTACTATTAGCAACTGAAGTACTTCCATTTTTCATAAACTTTATCAATATTCAGCCAGATCATCCTCCAAAACAAGGCAATATTTTCTCTTGTGAATGGCACACTAACACTTATCCCTTAGTTAAGCTTCATCTGGGAAATCCTCTCCACCCCCAGAACCCTGAAAACTTAATCTATCACTCAGTAATTCCCCCTCCCTAGCCCTCATCCTAGGGTTGCTATTTAAAAAATATTTTAAACATTCGTTTTTTTAAATTATCAGTTCTAAATTCTCTCCTTCCCTCTTGCTCCTCCCCCACCCATTGAGAAGGGAAGCAATATGATGCCTGTTATACATGTAAAGTCATATATAGCACACATTTTAAAGACCTTGATGTACTTTTGAAATAAAATCTTAAAAATCATTATCACCATCCCTGTCACTTTGTTTGCTACTGAAGTTTGCTAAGGATACTTCCAGTAAGCCTACTGAAGGTGAGCTAAAACCTCAATTCTCCCATTCAATTACAAAAAAGCAGTTGCTTCACCTACCTGTACAAGGTCCCCAGTGCATTATAAAAGAATAATAGCATGATGGGTGTTTATCCCAGAACCAATTCTATCTGAACTCCATTAAAAAAGATGAGAAGAATGAGATGGATAATAATAAAGCTCATAGATTTAAAAGTGAAAAGGCCTTTAAAAGACATCTAGTCCAGAGGTGTTAAACTCACTGCTGGATTTTGGACCACAACAGTCCCTATTGCAAGCCCAAACCAGATTAAAACATAATTGGGGAGCATTTAATAAAATAAATAAAAATACAATAAAACATGGATAACATTACCTTTTAAAAGTAAGTCAAGAGGCAGCTAGGTGGCACAGTGGATAAAGCACCGGCCCTGGATTCAGGAGGACCTGAGTTCAAATTTGGCATCAGACACTTGGCACTTACTGTGTGACCCTGGGCAAGTCACTTAACCCTTACTGTCAGCCAAAAAAAAAGTAAGTCAATATGTGGCCTGCAGGGATCTTTATGTATGGTTTAGTGATCCCCATTTCTATTTGAGTTTGACACTACTGATCTAATCCAACACTTTCACTTCATAGATGAGAAGACCAATGAAGTGAATTTCCCACAGTCATATAGGCAGTAAAATGGCAGAGGTAGGATTCAAACCCAAGTCCTCTGCCTCCCAAAACAGTACTTACACTGCACCAGGACACTTATGATGAATGATAATAACATATTTATATGTAAAATATCTAAACCCTTGAGGTTTATAAAACACATTTATCCAAAGAAATTTGTTGGAGGTAAATAATGGTGCAGGACAAAGAATACTGGCAAAAGTCAGAAGATCTCTGTTCAAATCCCATCTCAGCCATTCACTTACTTTCCTTGTCACTTACCATCTATGAGTGTCTGTCTTCTCATCTATAAAGCTGTGACATCTGCTCCTTATTCTTGGCTCTCTTACTGAGCTTTCTAGAAGGCAATGGCAGTGTGAAGGACTCTTTGGCTGACAATATAGAGGACTACCCCACGTTCAGCAGGATGGGGAAGGCTGTGATCTTAGCAGCAAGTAGTCACTATTGAAGGCTACCCAGCTGGTCCCTATGTCTCAAGTGCTGAAGATCTTCAACATCTAACACATAACAACTCCCAGGCCTGGGATACTGGGAATTCTGGACACAGCAGCCTGGTAATAGGCTCCACCTCACTGTTGCTGAATATAGCATTTTTCTAATGAGCCATGCAAGTCATTGCAATAAGACAGAGTGTAATGATAAAATGTCATTTAAGGATGTGAATTGCTTTTTTTTTTAAAGATCCCTATTCTCTTACCAACACAAGGGAATTGTTACTAAATCCTCCTTTTAGCAGTAACATGAGTTACGTGGAACCCTGCTGTCATTTTTCCTGAAATTAAGGGGAAAAAATATGGAGCTGAAATTGTGGCTGCCGAAAACTAGCTGCATGAGCCACATTAGTTAGTCCTTATCATGCCAAACTCCTGATTTCTCAACTTTCCTTATACAATCATTTTTATTTCTCCCTCCAAAAGCAAAAATAATTGCACCATCAAAAAAGAACTCCAAGAAGTGTGGGGTGAATAATAGAGATGATGACATCAAAGATTTGTCAAACTAACCAGAGAATCATGACGGTGAATGGGAAAATTCTAACAAAATTCAGTTTTCCCAGAGTTTAAAGTTCCAAGCATGCATTTCATATCAGTCCAATGAACCCACCTCATGCTTTGAGAAATATTTTTTTGGAGGGGGGAATGAAATTATTTACAATCCCTATTTTTTTCCTTCGTAAAGCTTACTAACGTGCAGGCTTTAAAATGCCCCACTAGGAACTTGAAATTTATACATTATGAATACCTGCCTCTTTGAAGAATAAAGGAATATAGACTAGAATTTCTACTATAATAAAAGAAAATTCACATCATAAGTACACTGGCTTATTGAACACATATCTTACCAATAAGCTAAATATGTTGTTGAGTGAAAAAAGCTGCATTCATTATAACTCAATGAGAAGAATCAGTAAGTCAATAAACATTTCTTAAGTGCTTACTATGTAGCAATCACTATGCTAAATCTCTGGGATACAAAAAGAGACAAAAAATAATCCCTTTCCTCAAGGAGCTCACAGTTCTATGGGGGGAGACAACAAGCAAACAAATCCGTACAAACAAGCTAAATATAAGGATAAATAGGGAGTAATTTAGAGAGCGAAGGCACCAGAATGAAGAAGGGTTGGGAAAGGCTTCCTATAGTAGATGAGATTTTAGTTGGGCTTTAAAGGAAGCCAGGGAAGCCAATAGGCAGAGATTAGGAGGAAGAACAGCCAGGACTCTAGATTCAAGTTCTAGTTTCCTTATGCAGTAAAACATTCAATGAACTGGGAGAAAATAATTAAACATAAATTTTAGTTGGCATGTTACTATGAAGAGAAAGAGGCAAAATCATGATCAAACAAAGTGATGTCAGACATCTAGACTTTTTTTTTTGAAGAAAGAAAATAATCAACTTTCCAGTAATGAAAGAAATTCAATTGTCAAATCATGACCTACCCAATTATACTGACGGTGCTCCACAGGCTAAGGCAAGAAATTAGACTCATATACTTTTAAAATGTTCTCAATAAGTGTTCAAACAAAAAAGAATCTTGCTTCATCTTAAGTTCTCTAGAAAAAAAATCAGTTTAGAGGCATCTAGGTGGCCCAGTGGATAAAGCACCAGCCCTGGATTCAGGAGGACCTGAGTTCAAATCCAGCCTCAGACACTTGACACTAGCTATGTGACCTTGGGCAAGTCACTGAAGCCTCACTGCCCTACCAAAAAAAGAAAAAAATCAGTTTATTAGAACTTTTCTCCAACTATTTGAATATCCTACCATATGTTAATATATACTGACAATTTTTAAAAGTTAAAGTATTTATTTCTAATTCCTTAGGACATATTTTAATAAATTATGTTCAAAGCTGATTTAAAGTGAATTTTCAAATTGACCTTCTCCAATGAGTTCTTTACCAAATCTAAAAGAAAAAAAATATATTTTTACTACAGAATTATGACCAAAGATAAACAGCTGCTATAAAAATAAAGTCAGATCTGTATTCTAGATGGCTGTTGACTTAATCGCTGAGGGCACTGTCAAGATGCACTCATCTTGCTATTGAGTCATTTTGTACTAAACTTGCTGAATTTGGATAGCCCCCTCTTCTCTCTCCTCTACTGATTTAACTTTTTGAGCTCACTCCCCCAAACATATTTCTCCTCATTTACCTATGATGTGCACCATCATCAAAAAAATATACTGATATGTAACTAAATATTTGAGTAGCTTTCTAGAGTGAGGGGGGGCAGGATAAGGATGATGAGAGATTTTGCCTGATATGATAAATAATTATTTAGGAGATGGTAAAGCAAATATTTCAAGGAATTAGCAGAGCATGAAATCACTAGGGAAAAATAATTTTCTAGGTAAAAATGCCCTCTAACTCAGATGTTGCTTGGTTCCTACATCTAAGCTAATGGTTGGCTGATCAATCATATCTTCTGGACTAACAGTTTTATGAAGTCATTCCCACTTGGCTTATTTCTACTTGATGACAAACAATGTCAGTTTTTTTGGAGGGGTGTTATGTGTGTGGGAATCTACTAAAAGAGTGAACCAAAGGGGCCAATTTAGCTCAGAGTTCTCTAGTAAGCCCCATAGAGACAAGGCCTTTGTTAAAAGATTAACTGATGGCTTCAAAAGGCAACAAATTATTTTCTTGTAGATTAAATGCAACACTATAACTCAAACTTTTTGGTCTTCTCCAGACAATACTCTGGACTTTATCATGCCTCAGAAACCTTTTCCTCATGGAAGTTTACTCCAGCCCTGGAATTCACAAAATGCAAGTACCCCCCTCCCCATTGGATGGCGCTTCCCAGAACCACCATTTTAAAGATGGTACCCAGACCAGCCTTTTCATCATTCATCTCCAGGCTGTACTCCCATCTCTCCTAATGTGCCAAGTGCTTTCATCATCTCTCTCCCATCCCTTTTCAGCTTCCTTTTACTTGATTTCCCCCAATGTAATGTGAGTTTCTTAAAGGCATAGACTGTCTTTCAGCTTATATTGATACTACTAGTGCTTAGCACAGGGTCTGGCACATAGTAAGTGCTTAATATATGTCTACTGAGTGAGTGATTGGACTCAGGACCCCCTTACACTCTTAAAAAACTATGTAAGACCCTGTTAAAAGAGGTTTTGTTCCTGTGGGTTGTATCTCTATTTACATATTAGAAATTAAAACATCTACGGAAATGTGTTTTGCATGTCTGTATGTATTTGTAATAGTTTTTCTTTTCTTTTCTTTTCTTTTTTTTTTTGGCCTTCTCAATGAGTGGGGGAGGGGAAGGGAGAGAGAAAATTTGGAACTGAAAATAAAATCAAATTGAATAAAGACATTAAGACAACTTAACATTATCATAAAATTAGTCGTGGCCTCCAGGACCACCTGAAAGGGTCTCCAGGCCCAACTTGGAGAACCACAGCTGCTGGATAAAGTTAGTGAGCCAAGATGAGGGCTTTTAGTGTCATCACTCTGTTCCAAGGGCATGCAATGAAGTATCTGTTTTGTTTCATGTGTTACAAAAATAAATATTTAAAGTCAATAAAGCTGCAAAAGTTTGCAGAATAGGTAGATACATGGGGAGGTGGGCAGATTGAGTACTCAGTCTGGCAGACATAAATTCACACCAATGGTATCTTATTTTCCCAATGCATGTATCCTATCCATGCCCTCTGATAGCACATTAAAGAGTTTCCAAGTAGGAAGAGCAAGGGGAAATAAGGATGAGGAAACATAGCTGCTAGGTTACTTATTGGAGAGATACTCAATTGGAGAGTGGGCGCTCTGAATTCAAATCCTGCCTCAGATACTTACTAGCTGTGGGACTCTGAGCAAGTCACTTACTCCATGCCTCACTTTTATTAATGACACCTGAGACTGCTTTCATCTCTAAATATGTGGTTTATGATCTTCAAAATGTAAGAGTACTAGTTCCATCCAGGGGATAAACCACTGCTTTGACACTTCTCTCCTTTCAAAGACCTCTGCAGATGGGGCACCATTCTCTTTGCTTCCAAGAGCAGCTCAGGTGTAACCAAAGAACTTTGGTATATTTTCATCCTGTCATATGACTACTGCAATTAACATTCTAAGTCTCTCCACATCAGTTTAGGAATCTGGTATAAAG
Organism: Dromiciops gliroides; assembly: GCF_019393635.1. NCBI lineage: Eukaryota > Metazoa > Chordata > Mammalia > Microbiotheria > Microbiotheriidae > Dromiciops > Dromiciops gliroides. Next base: position 143,976,442 of record NC_057862.1, read on the forward strand.
CGTAACAGAGGAATATGCTGTATATGGATTTACATCCTTTCTGCTCCCTGAAAGGCCCTACCTGTTCCTGTTCCCTTACAATACTGTTCTGAGGAGACTCCAAAGGAAGCCCTCTCTTCAGAAAGAGAAATTTTCTAATGCCAAGAATCCTTCATGATCCCAGTAGAATTTGGAAAATTGCAGCAGGTGATGCACATAAAAAGAGCCTGAGGTGAATGTATTTAGCCAGCAGAAACCCAGTTTTTATATTAATAATTCAGTTCTTTTCAGAAATAATGGGAGAAGCATTAGAAAAGGTTATCATAACTATCATCCAATACATTTCTAAAATTATTCTATTACATTTTAGAGGGTATAATTATAAATGTTTTTAAGAGCAATTTACCGGAAAATTAAAGTCTCCTGATTTAAAAAATCATTATTCCATCCCTCTGATGAGGGATTTGAATCCTTCTCTCAACCTCTGGGGGTCATCATCTGTTTACTATGGAGAATCAGGTCCACATGAGGGGAAAACTGATCTGAGAATCAGACTCTAGAAAGAGTTCCAATAGCTTCCTGGGGAAATGGGGGTGATGAGGAGGGATAAGAAGTAAATTCAAAGTCAAAGACCTTCTATAGATTTCACTACAGTTTTCTAGAGGTCCCCTAGGCTGCAAATGTCCTACAGGCCTCTGGGTGGGTTGAGTCTTATCTAACCAGGTTTTTGAGTGTTAATTCCATCTTTTGGTTTCATTTTTTCCCTTGGGTAGGCCTGCCCTAAAAGCCTTCAACCATCAGCCTGTACGTTGTAAACTGATTGCACCGTATATAGTCCTGTGAGGATAACTTTAGTGAAATAAAATATGTAGGCTTCTGGCATGCATATAATAATGAGATCCTGAAAAAGGGTTTTAACAGCAGTTATGTCACAATGCTCATAGCTCCCTGAAGTCACTGAAAGCCTTGTTAAATTAAAGATTCACTGTGGTTTTTCTGCTGCATTCCTGCTTCCCATGTTGCCTTCTTTTTTTTTTTTTAATTTCATTGTGCTCTTAACATGGGGCAGTATCACACCAGTCAAGATTAACACCACCTAGAAAACTGAATAGTTTCAATAAAATCATTAGTATTCTGTGCATTTTGGTGTGTATGGGAAGGGAAAGGGGAGAGGTGCAGAGGTAGGACACTTATATTTAAAAAAAATTCTAACATTGGCTCCTCAAGCTTAGGAAACATGGTACACAGCCCACCCTCATTCATTCACAGAGGCTTAGGAATTTAACAACATTCAATTACTGTTCCCTACTTGAATCCATTCTTGGTAATGTCCCATAAGGTCACCTCAATGTCATTAGGATTTAATTCCACATCCTTCTTGGATTCCAGATGTGGCCTGCCTCAAAATTTACTCTGGTGCTCCTTCTGGAAAAAAACAACCCACAACAACAACCAAAAAAACTTCCTAATCACAAAGGATCTTGTCTCACCCAATGCCAAAATCTCCTCTCAAGGAAGCTAAAAATGTTAATTATAATAAAAGTGGTCATGTTTGCTTTTGCTGTAGAGTTGTGAGTCTTTATGTTTTAAGCATTAAAAAAGTATAATCACGTAGTATGTAGGTTAATTCCTTTTCGATACTGTAATTAATGCAACATTAATAGTGAATGCCAGCTCCAATTTTCTTACTGCTTACACTCAGAGAGCAGACTTGAATATTCTGCCAACTCCATTACATCATCTGAAAACCCAAACATTTCCCCTTTTCAAATCACTCTCCTCCACCAGGCAAACATGCACTCTCTTTCACACACGCGCGCGCGCACACACACACACACACACACACACACACACATATACACTCAAAAGATTAGTACCCCTGAGAAGCACAGACTCCATCTGAGGTTAAAGTCTGCAAATGCACATAATTTCTGGAAGCTTTTACTACTGCTGTGTGAACTACAAGGATGCCTCCATCTCTGACCTTCCTTTTTCCATTCAGACTGTTATATAACCTAGAGCCTGCGTGCAGTATGTGAGTTGGGTGTTTTGGTTTAAAAAAAAAAGATCACCAAAAAACCCAAAAAAAAACACTTTCCCCCCTTCATTAAATACCATAATGGAAAAGATTAGGGATTGGAGAAGGAGGGGGGCAGGAGATCCTGGGGGGATGTGGGTCAGCAGGTTAGCAGTGTCAGAACCCAATTGCTGCCTCAGCCCTATGATTCTAGGGACAGCTCGGCCCCTGGTCTCTTTTAGCAGTGCATGAGGGGGCTGAATGCCCGGGCGTTATGTAATTTGCAAGAACAGCAAGTTACCCAATTGCTAGTCAGTTCTGCTGCCTGCCACCCCATCCTCCTCCTGCAAGAACACCTTCTGGCGAGGATGACACCTGAAGATGCTAGCAGTAAAAGGGTTTGGGGGTGGGGGCTGGGGGGAGAGCCAGGGAGAGGGAAGAGAATAAAGGGGCAGGGGCTAGTTCAGGGCCTTAAAGTATCAGAGCTTTCTAAATACTATCGCTGCTAGTGCTTCTCTTTCCAAAAAAAAAAAAAAGTCTCCGAAACACATGAAGGGAATTTTCTCCAGTGTTTCTGATTAACCCTGTTACATAACCGGCTCGCATTCCAAATCCACCGTCTCAGGGTCTAAATATACTCTTTGCAGCCAAAAGCCTTCTGCACTCAAACTCACCCAGCGGCTGGCACGAGCCCCCGGGCCTCCGATCCCTAACAACCCCCACCCCCCAGGCCCCCCGGATCGTCCTCTTCCCACCCAAGCTGCTGCGGTCCGGCGCGGTCACTCTTCGGAAATCGCCTTTAATTAAATGTTTGTGTGTTGTTGTTTTTTTCTCGTGTGTCATCTTGATGGCTTTTACTGTACTTGGATTCCGTGAATGGGAAGACGCCTGGACGGGGGGGGGGTGTGGCCAAAGAGGGGTAGGGGTAGGGGTGGGGGTGGGATACTGTAAAACAGCCAACACATGATCAGCCATATTTCTCCCACCAACTAAAATAGAGAGCAAAGGGGGTGGGGTGGAAGACGCAGCCTGGGGCCCCCACTCTGGGCTCCTCCTGATCCCGGACAAGGACTGGGAAAAGGGACCTCGGGGTACAGGATCAGGGCCGCAGTAGAATTCAAGCGCCCAAGCCGCGGGGGGGGATTGAAGGTTCTTCCCCCCTCTCCCCCCCCCCCCACGTAGGCTCCCTTCCTCCTGAATGACAGGCGTGATTTATCAATTATTTACGACAGTAATTAAAACCGCAGCTTCCCTCTCTTCTTTGCAAACTCTAGGCACATTCAGATAAATACATTCCCTAATCCACCACTCCCCCCCCCCCTTCCCCAATCCGCCGCCCAAGTACAACCCACCAGCAGCCAGGTTTGGCTACCCGTCTCCCAGGCAGAGGGAGGGGAGTGCGCTCCCCTAAGCCACTCTCCACTCCACTTAACAACCTTAGGGGGATGGTGGAGGCGGGGAGTCTCAGAGAAGGGGGTCGACGGGTCTCCCCAGGAACATCAAAATAAAATTCAAGAAGCACCCTTGGGGGGAGGGGGGAGGGTGTTGGGGGAGTGTTGATCACAACATCCAACCAGCATTCAACTTACACTGACCATCCCCCGGTTCTGGCGGAAACACTCCATGAACCGCGGGGAGGGAGGCAATTTTCTAAGCAGAAATAAGTTTGGATTTCTCTCCCCCCCCGCCTCCCCGTTTCTTAACGTTGGATTTTTTTTTAATGCTGTCTCCTAAGAAGAGGTACTCACATTCTCACTCATACACACTCACTCACACCTATATATATACACACACAAACGTGCGCACACACAAACGCACACGCAACTCCATCCCGGGGCGGGGGAGTTGGGCTACCCTGCCTGGTTCTTTAAACTTGCGTATCCACTATGGCAGTTGTCTGCTCAACAAATTAGTGGGAATGTCTCTGATGCTACCTCCCACCCACCACTCACACACGCACCCCCAACATACTCATATACATACATACATACACACCATCCCCGAAGTTAAAAAAAAAAATCCACTGACGAGCTTCTCAAAGTGAAGACACGCACCCAGACCTCGGCAACCCCCCCCCCAGCCCCCAGACTTCACGGATCATTGACTCCGCCCCCTCACCCCCACCAAAGAAACCCCAACACACATTGCCAGGGGGAGAGGGAAACTTGTCAAGAAGAAACAAGGAGGTAAAGGGGAGGGAACCAGGGTGACAAGATTTTTTTTTCTTTTTAAAAAGGACACTGCCACTTTAAAAGTTTCTTTCGGTCCCCGGTCCCCACACTCCTAATTTTTTTTTTTTTGGTAACGTATTTAATTTCGGCAACGCAGTTTTCCTTCTCTTTGCAGAAAAATACATACATACATACAAATATATATATTATATATTTATAAATGAACCCTGGTGTAGCCTGCTAGCTGTCAACCCTGCCGCTCCCCACTCCTCAGCTGCCCACCTCCTCCTGCAAGGGGGAACGTGCTGCAAAAGTTTGCAACATTTGTGGGGGGCGCTGGAGGGGGGGCAGGCAGTGGGGTGCCCAGACGTCGGGGTACTACTGCCAGCGCCTGGGCTGCCTGTGCCCTGCAGCCCGACCCCCTCCCCCCGTGCCCATGCCCTCGGTCTCCTGGGCCATCCCCCTGCTGTCCTCCCCCCATCACCCCTCACTCTTCCCTCACCCCCCCCCTTGACCCCCTCTCTCCAGCCTCCCTACCTCTGCTGGTGCTGGAATAGCTCTGTCTGCGCACTGGAGCAGGCGGTTCGCTTTTCCGGGCAGATTCCTGGTTCAGCGGGGTCTCCCTGGAGCCGGCGGCCGCTTCTGAGCCGCTGCTGCCCGGCTCGCTGGCGGCTGGGTCGGGGGCTGCCGGAGCTGACTCCATGTTTTTTCCCAATGTAGAGATCGCTGGAGATGGCGAGCTCCGAGACTCCCTCTATCTTCTGTTTTCAGTGCAACTCTATGGTACCAAAAAAAAAAAAAAAAAAAAAAGGAGACAGGGAATGAGAGGGAGAGAGAGGGAGAGAAGAGAGCTAGAGCGAGAGAGCGGGTGTGTGTGTGTGTGTGTGTGTGTGTGTGTGTGTGTGTGTCTGTGTCTGTGTGTGTGTGTGTGTGTGTCTATGTGTGTGCGCGCTGGAGATGGGACTGAAAACAGATTTGACCACAGGCAGCGCTAGCGAGAGCTTCTCCATCCATCCCCCACACTCCACATACCCCACCCTCTGCACCCCAGACACAGAGCCATAAACGGGCTGTAAATTTTGGGGAGGTGAGATAATGAAAGGGCATAATGGGGGGGGGATAGTTTTGCCCTTTTCCCTCCAATCAAATTATAATTGACGAGATGATTCTATGAATGCTTCTGAGAGTCTCAGGAACAGAACTCAGTCTCTATCCCCTTCCAGCATGAGACCCTGGAAAGAGCAAAGTCCGATGATCCCAAGTGGAGAAGTTGGCAAATAGGGTTTTTGTTGAGCTCGAGGCCAAGAGAAGAACGAAAAGGGTTTCAGGACCGCGATGACACTCAAAAGAACGTTGGGAATAAGAGGAGGTGGCCCTCTTTAGTTTAAGATTGAGCTGGATTGGGGGATGGGGCTGCCAATGGGTTTTTAATGTTGCCCAAATCAGACCCCTAATAAGTGGTATGCTTTGTTGGGTTCATAAATTATTATCTAGCCCAGTGGAAAGACATCACTTTTCCTTTGCGGTCATGATGTGGACAGCCCAAAGTGTGTGTCTCCTCACCTTTTGCTGTACAATTTTTAAAAAATAGGCCCATTCATACAGAGAAAACTTTTACCTGCTTGGTAAATGGCAATGCCAAGAAATACTTGAGCATAAGTAATGAAATCTACCCCTTTATCTTACAAGAAGTTATTAATTGTCAATTCCCTCCAGACTTGTTGGTATTACATGAAGACTCAGCCATAAAAAATAAACCTGTAAGAGAGATGCCAATGAAAGGCTTAAGAGATTCAGATGTCTAACAACTAATAATAATAACTAACAACTATTTAGTGATTTGTTCCTGTTGTTTCCTTTATGGGAATGTAAACTCCTTGAAAGGAGAGATTGTTTCACTTTTTCTTTATATCCTCAGCACAGGGCCTGGCTTTGGTAAGTGCTTAATAAATGTTTATTAATTAACTGAATGAAGAATATGCCTGATAATTCCTGAAGTGATACCCTTTTTCAGGCTACCTGGTCTATACTAATAATATACTAAAAAAAAAAAAAAGTGGAGTACCCCAGAACACTATCATGGAGGAAAAGGGGTTGGGGAACCTGAAAGATTCAGATTATCTCTTCAAGATAAAATTCAACCCAGTACTTCACTTAACAACTGAAGAAATTCATCTTAGCATTCAACTATCACTTAAAAAATATTCCTATTCACTTCATCCCTCCCCCACTTTCCCTTTAAAATTCTACAGTTTGCTAATTTAAAAAAAACCATTATGATCTTCATCATCACCTGAGTCTGAACCTGATTCATAAGCTATGTGACCCTGGGTAAGGCACTTAACCTCTTTCTTCATCTCAGTTCCCTCATCTGTAAAATGGAGATAGTAAGAGCACTCATTTCACAGAATTGCAGTGGATCAAATAAGTTATGCAAAGTGCTTTGAAAAACTTAAGGTGCGGTATAAATGTTAGCTAGTATTATTGTGTTCATCATCACCCCTCTATTATATAATATAAAATGGTATGAATGGAAGGAGGTGGAGGAAAAGTTGGAAAACATTCCCCCCCCCCTTATTTCCTGGTGTGAGGACATTCTAAAAAATGGGGGAAAAAATTCAGTTAGATAATAAATTAAGAGCGACTTCCATATGCCAAACTTCACACATGGTTTCTGTTACTGATATTGGTTGGATTTCAAATACACAATGCTGTTTGCCTTGTGCTGTGTGTTAACCAGCAAAACCTGTGCTCTGGTCTTTTCCAGAGTGATGTAAATAAAATGTGAAAGTTCTAATACAGAAATCCAGTCTCTACAAGGATACAGTACTCCAAACAGTCTGTTAGCACCTAAAAATGATGCCAGTGATTTTGCACTTTATTCCCAAATCATGTCTGCGGTTTTCCCAAAGCAAACAAAGCATAGATCTCCAGAGGGGTCTTCAAAATGATTTACAGTTGGTTATTCAGTTAGTGTCCTTGATGCAATTTTCACAGTTAGTCACACTTGAATTTTTTATGTAAACAAATATATCCATGTATGTTACATAATAATAAAGACTTCCTCTGGTCTAGTCTGCATTCAAAATATACTTGACATTGCTCAGTCTTTTATTTAAGGCTTTAAAAACATTAATGCTAAATTATTTTCAATTTTATGGTGCTCAGTTTCACAAATAACAATTTTGTTTGCAAGTGTATTTTTGATGGTACTCTGCCTTTTTCATTGATCGGTTTAATGACTTTTTCCCACTATGATAATAATAATAACAATAAATCTATCTTCCTGTCCTTGATTCCCACCTTTGCTGTCCTCCTTTTAATGCTCTGGGGTCTGGTAACTGTGGCAGGTTACCTCTCCTAGTATGGACCTGGCGACCTTAATAATTTAGGATAGATTCCGAATTCCCTCCAGGAATAGATTCTGGCTAGGAATAAGCCATTTCTCCTAACTCTCTAAGACAATTACTGGCTTCTGCAATTTAAAACAATTGGGAACTCAAGTGTCTTCCCCAAGGGAGAAATAAAACTGAGATAGATACATTCCTTGACTGTCAATCATTGTTACTAAAGTGTAAGTTACCAGGTTTGGCAAAGTATTTTAAATCTGGAGGGGGAAAAAAAACAGTGATTAAGTTTAAATGTTTTTTTTCCTGCCCTTTTGCCATTTTACTGATTCCTATTGTGGATTTCAAGATTCTGTAATATTTGGTTGGGTGAGGTCCTTGTCTTAGTTATTTACTGATTGACCAAAGGCATTAAATTTGCTGTAAAAAGAGCTCTTATTTTGCACTATGTTGTCTCAGAGATATATTGGTTTAGGAAATCTCTTCTTGATAGACTACGGAATACAAACATTTTGTCTTCTAATCATTTGAAATAACTCCTGGGAGGGCTTATTTGACATTTATGAGTTGTTAAAACTTCTGGATAAAAATACACACACACACAAATATATACACACACACACATACACACATATACATATGTGTGTATGTATAGACACATACATATATGTATGTATACATACACACCTATGTGTGCCTGTTTTAAAAAGTGATTTTCCTTGCATTATTAAAGAGGAGGGGGAGAGAAGGAAGGTGATGGAAATATACAATATTTCCTTGGAATAATAGAGCCTCCTACAATGTGCTCAAGAACAAAGAAGAGAGAAAATTAAAACCAAGTCCCCAGACAACAAGTTTTCTCTCTTTCAAGAGAGCTGAAAGCAGCTGAAGCCAGGCCATATGCTGAATCCAGAACACAAATAAAAATGCAACACCGCCCTCAGGCTCTGGATTGCTTGGTTTTACTGCAGAATTTGCAGCCAGCAGCAGCAACCAAACAACAAATTCAGAGAAGCCCTGTATAAATAGAGTAAGGTGTCAAATAAACCTGAAGTTTCAGCTTCATAGTAAATGCAGGGGGCACACTTGACTCTACAACAGTTGTGAAAACTCAATTTGTAGGAAGAAAGAGAAGGGAACAAGTATTTGTTAAATGCTTACTATGCACTATCTTCTTTACAAATATCTCATTTGATCCTCACAGTAATACATGGAAGTAGGTGCTATTATTATCCTTATTTTACAGATGGGGAAACTGAGGCAGATAGCCTTTTTTTTTTTTTTTAGTGATTTGCCTAGGGTCACACAACTAGTAAATCTCAGAGGCCAGGTTTGAACTCCAAACTCTGCCCAGTCCTCAATCCACTATACCACCTCCTAACTGCCCCAGGGGCAGCCAAGGTCTCTTTGTTATCAGTAAGGCTCTTTGATTTTGATTCAATTCAATAAATACTTAAGTACCTACTATATGCCTTTCAAAAGCAGGTTTGCACTTAACACTAGGCTAAGACTTCCTTTCTTGGCCTGTGGAGCAGAGGAAAAGGGATTGAAATCGGGAGTCAGAGGACCTGGATCTGAATCCTGCCTTTGCTTTTCTAATGATTTATGGCCTTAGGCAAGTCATTTCCATTCTCTGAACCTGTGTTTCTCCTTCTGTAAAATGTGGGGATTAGATCAGATGATCTCTCCATTTTCTTTCATCTCTAAATCTTATGAATCTGTGACCTTATGATATTAAAAGGAAAGCTATGATACATATATAACACATTTCAAAGTGATATAGTCTTCCCTTTCTTACTCATGGAATGACATGGAATAATATTATTCTGCCCAAGGGGCAAAAGACCTCAGATGGGAAACTGTTTAGGAGTGGCCTAAACAGAAATAGTGCCCCCTTACCCGCCCCCCTCCCAAAGAGATAGTAAACCTTCCATTTGATGTCTTCTGAAATCCAGGTTGTATATACTGAGAAGAGAAAGAAAGATGGAAATACTTTATGCCCACTTCTTAAGTTGGCTCACTTTTGATAATTGATATCACTCAAATGCCAGACAAACAATGCTGAATTTAGGGACCAAGCCTAGTGGAGCATGAAGCATCAAACTCTGTCTAAACTGTGATGAAGCGAGGCTTCCTCTGTCTCCCTGTGCTTCATGTTACAGTGAAACTGAAATGCTACTCAACATTCATCAAATGCATTCCCTTGCTACCAAATGTTCCCTCCTGTCACCCCCAAACTTCCCAGCCTCCCTCCCCATGACCAATTGTTGCACATCCTTCGAGACTCAGTTCAAATGTCTCCTCTGTGAAGCCTTTCTTGATCTACGATCTCTAAATTCAGGGAGCACTTTGTTGGTATCTTTCAGTGCATTTTCATATTCTACCCTGTGATTTTTCTCTTACCTAACCTGAAAGATAATAATCTCATTGAGGAAAGGAACATTGTTTTAGTTTAAATATTCTTAATTATTTCAACTTCCTCAGTGCCTTGAGACTTTTTTGTTATTTCATCAGCCATAAAATTTGGAAAAACCCTTGTGCATTCCCATAGATATTAAGTCTTAGAATTATGGATCATGGAAAACCTAAGAGAGAAGGAACTTTAAACATCATCTCTAGTCTACTACCCAATTTGGGGCACTATTACTCAGCTTCTGATTTGGGTCTGCTTTGTGTTGGCTTGTTTTCCTAAAAAACCTTTTTGTTTTCTTCCATGGTTCCTGACCTTTTTTTGGTATCATGAACTCTTTCAGTTCTTTTTTTTTTTTTTTTTTGCAAGGCAATGGGGATTAAGTGACTTGCCCAGGGTCACACAGCTAGTGTCAAGTGTCTGAGGCCGGATTAGAACTCAGGTCCTCCTGAATCCAGGGCCAGTGCTCTATCCACTGCACCACCTAGCTGCACCATCATGAACTCTTAACAAGCTGATGAAGGCTATTGATCCTCAGAATAATGTTTTTTAAATGTATAAGATCCGTAGTATTACAAAATAAAACAATCACTAAAATAGTTATCAAAATATTATATCTACAAAATGAAAAAAAAATCATGGACCTCAGGTTAAGAATCACTGCTCTAGGAAAATAATTAAATGGAAGCCATGTCTGACTCCATTTTAAATTCTTAAGCATACATATATGTTGCCACATGTGAACCCATCTAGAATAAGAATTTCTCTTTCCAAAATCCAGTTCACCAAATTAAAAAATAAATACCCCTAATTATCCATGATTTTTGAAAGGGCATTTACGCCTTTGAAGACAGGTCTGCCACCTGGGGTGCACAACGGGTCTACCACTAAATGTGTTCTAGGGACAGTCAGCTTAACTATTGAGAATCAGAACTGTGAAAGTGACTCACCACCAGGCTCATGATAGCAGCAAAGGTATTAAATTTATAATATAACTCAAGGAACATGGAAATAACTAGGATCATGTATCCCTTCTCATTCTGGTGGTAGTTACAAGGACAGGGTTTTGTTTTTTTCCTCCCTTCTTCCACACAAGCTTAGATTGGGGTTAATTCTGAAAATGAAAAAAAAAAGTCGTTAAGTTAGCCTGAGGCACTGATGATTCAGAATGCCTGTTCTGCACTGGTGAAGAGAGATATTTTGATGGAGGGCCTGTGTGAAACTGACTAAGAAATCAGGAGGAAACATTTTTTTGCTTAACAGATCAGAAGGGTGACAAAGACTACTGAAGCTTCCCAGCAATCTGCATCACAGCCAGGCATTATGGGCCAAACTTTTCTTTTAATTGTTAAAGAATAGTTTCAACTGAGGCCTCAATGTCCTTTGCCTGCAGAAATGTTCATCTTTTCAAGGTGGTGTGAAGCATATTGGATTAGAGGATCTACCTCTGTTCAAAGCAATGTTGAACCTAGGTTCAAACTTGATACAGGTGTTACCTTGGGTAAATCTCTTCAATTCTCTAGATAATAATCATTTCTCTCTCATTGTAAAATGAGAGGGCTGCACTAGGTTAGGGGCTGGTAATCTTTTTTTTTTTTTGAGTTATGTACCTCTTTGGCAGTCTGGTGAAACTTACAGACCCTGTCTCCAAATAAAGTTCTTAAAGGCATAAAAGAAAAAAAAGTATAGGAAATCAATTATATTGAAACAAAATTATTAGAATTTTTCCACCAAATCCCACATACCACAGGTTAAAAACCACAGTTCTTGATGATATCTGAGGTCTCTTTCAGGTCTAAATCAATGATCCTACCTGGTTGTCCATAGTATTTTCAGATAACCTTTTTATTGCATAGCTGATCTATCTCTACACCTAGATATTACCACTGATCTAAAAGGTGTTTTTTCCCCCAATTTTTTTTTTTTTTGGTATAAAATGTTGTCCACTGTTCCTGGGTGGCCCAATTGCTATTCAGTTTAGGAGTCCCTCTTTTAAGGCCTTTTACAGTTAAAGCACATTATTTTGTCAGATGCAATTTCAGTCCCCTCCAGTGAGCAGCCTCAGGTCAGATTCATAAGGAGGCATCACTTGAGATTTTCCTGGAGTTGAATCCAAATGAATAAACCCTATTTCTGTTTGTTACTTATCTACCTTCAAAGTGAAAATAGTAAGTGAGTGCTAATTGCCAAGTTCCTTCTTTTATGGAGAACCTTCAGGAGCCTGGAATCCAGCTGGGTTATGATTAGAATTTAGAATCTCCTATTTATGCATATAAGGCAGACATATCAAATATGTACATTTATTGCACTTTTAATTTATTTTAATATTGTTTGCATACATATGGGAAGAAAGATTTAATCTTTCTTGTGTCTTCTGGCATTATGAGATTCTATAAAAGCTTGGGGTTGCAAGCAGTACTGTAGTTTGATTCTCAAGGGGCCTATAAAGTCTATTCTGTGCTTCTCAGCTCTATTTTGGTCAGGTGGAACCTAGGTTTGATTGTAAAAACAGACAGCCCTAGTCCTTTTTAAACACTCTCTTCTGTTAAAGCTTTTGTCACCTTCAGCTGTCTAGATATTTTTTGTCTCAAAAATCCAAATATTTTCTCCATATCTCATCTCATTAAAAAATTCAGCAAGAAATATCTCCCAATCTTCTGATGAGATGCTAAAATAGAATGTTCAATGTCAGAGCACTTTCTTTAGGAAGGCAACACTCAAAGGTGCCCCTTGTCTCCTTTGGATCTTTCAGGGATTTTCTTGATGTTGTAAGAGAGAAAAACATCTCCCCTTCCCACTGTGTTAGCTGGCCACTAGAGAGGAGCTCATTTGTGGGAAGGAGAGGAAAAATAAATCTTCAGATTGCATATCGAGTATTTTGCACTTTTTTGCCTCAATTGATTGCCTGTTGTGAGGATGCTCAAGATGTTGAATAACCAATCAAATTATTAATTTTGTGACTGAAATTCTAAAATGCTGCAGTTAATTATCAATGCATATGCAGATTTCGGGAGAAAGGATCCATGAAAAAAAAACAAAAAATGTCAGTCAGAAGAAAAAAAAGACATTCTTGTTCCCAGTGAGTCACAGGAATGTATTGGTTACATTTATCAGAGTATAATTCCATATAGAGTCAATAACATTCCAGTTTAGGAAGCTTTCTTACATCCAGAAGTCAGATCTGAAAATATTTTCTTCTCCATAGATATATTGGCATCATAGTAAGAGTAATATTTGTGTTACTGCAGCTCCTTTCCTCACCAGTCCTGCCAAAATGAGGTCCTCTTTGGCTGATAATGTGACTACCATGGGGACACAATGCTATCATCCCAATATAATACTTATTAGAAGCAGTGTGATGTAGGAGGGAGAAAAGCACTGGAGTAGGATTTAGGAGGACTAGTCTGCCCCTGTTCTAACCCTAAATACTATTTAACTTTGGGCAACTTGCTTAATCTCACCGGGCTTCAGTTTATTCCTTTGTAAATTGAGGAGATTGGACGGGTGGTTGATCACAAAGGCATTTATCAACTTTAAAATTTTACGAGAGCATACGCTCTCCCTGGGATCACTCTTTCAATTCCACTGGAAGGCTGTGTCCCCATAGGACAGTTAGTGTTCCACAGAATAGAGTTCTAGAGCTAACCCTGAGGGTTTGAATTTTCTAATACTATCTTTCACTCACTGGTATGCCACTCTAACTGATTAGCAGCTATCCAGACTGAATTAGCTTATAGAAACAATATTTATTAAGGTGGCATGGTAAGAAAAGATGGCATAAAATGTTCCTCCCCAAAGTCTGGAACACACATTACCACAAGTGTATATATAGAGTCCAGGGGTAAGATGGCTCAAGTTTTGAGAGTACATGTGGCAAAGGGGTTAACTCTGAGCTCCTGGTTGGTTAGAAATATTTTTTCTCCTTACTGAAGTCCTCATTCAGTTCCTTCAGCTCCTTTGAAGTATGGGTATAGCTCCCTACTAGATTCTCAAAGTCAATGCTCTTGTATAGACCTGTCTTCAGTATGTATAGTTTGTCCTCAGCTCCTCATGAAGATGGTCAGCCACTACTGCTCAGTGGACATTGCTTCAATCATTGAAGTGAGGCCCAAATCTTCTGACCTCTGGAAGTCACAAGGTTTTCCTCTGGTCAAGGTGCAAGGAGAAAGGAGACATTTCTTTTCCAGATCCTCTTAGGGTATAGATCCTCAAAGTACTCCCAAAGCTTAGCTTACCTCTCAAAATAGTTGATAGAATCTCTTTCTGTGGTGGACGTAAAATAAAGCCCAGAGATGTATCCAATTTTTCCAACCAATCCTAGTCCATGGCGTCATCTGAATTTTTCTAAGGTTGAAGTACTTCATTCTTTTCCCAACTTAATTAATTATATTATTAGCACTTCCTTTATGTCTTTGATCCCAAAGAGGTGTCTAGGAATTGTTCTCACTCATATTATACATCTGATGATAGATTCTGTAACTGTAAAGAGTTCTCACCTGCTAAAGGTATCAGTGCATAGAGCTAGCGTCTTGTTCTTTATATTAATTGCATTGGGATATGGGAGACCTTTTTTATAAATAAATAACTGCACTTATCACCCTAAAGAGTTCTGTGCAGACTTTCAGGACATCTTCCCAGGATATGCTCCTGTATTTCTCAACAACTTCAGCAGGTGGCTCCCATTCTTCCTCTTCACCCTATCTGCTACTATCATTCTGTTAATGTTAGCATCCATAGTTGTGAGTCACCTCTAATACCCAAGTTTTACAGAGGTAGCTAATTCAGGAGAATTACTTGGCTCTAGATTCAGAGTACCTGGTTCAAACACTCCCACCTCTGATCCTTACTGCCCATATGACTTTGTACAAATCATTTAACCTTCACGAGCCTCAGTTTCTTTGTCTGTAACATGGGGGAATTTGACTCAATCATGTCTAAGTTCTTTTCTAGCTCTAACTCTATGATCCCATGATTTGTAATTCTTGTCCATTCTTAGATTCTCCATCTCCAGACCTCTTCCAGACCCACAGTTGCAAGGTCAGTCTTCAGAACACATTTTGCTTGGAAATGCTTCCCCTCTAAGTTGTTGTTGTTGTTGAGCCATTTTCTTATATTGGGCATAAGAGTCAAGATCCTTCAGGGTGTATCTCTTCATCTATTCCTCATGCTCTGTTTTGAATCCAATACTGGTTCTTGCTTTCTAGTCAAATACTACCTTCTACTTCTGTCACCTCCTTAGCTATGCACCCTGTAATCTCACTCATTAACTCTGGCTTTTGCCAGATGTTCTAATAGAGAGGAAGCACATATAGCACAACAGTTATGTTTTAGAGTTGTAGAAGGTTAGATCTGCAAGGGACCTTAGAAAATACCTATCACTACAAGCTTTATTTTTACAGATGAAGAAATTGAAATGAAGCTGAACTATGGGAGCACAGGGCTGTCAGTATACATCACACTTGGCATAATTTATAAGTAGGGTAGGAGCCTGCCTTTGGTGGTCAATACTGGCATAATTAAAAGGCGGGGATAGGTTGGGGACTGTGAAGCTCTTTCTTCCATTAGCTTTCTGTCCTAATGTCTGGAACTTTTTACATGATTTTCTTTTTGGGGATGAGGCAGCCAATGTTCCTCCTCATCATGGCCAATGAATTTAGGAAGGGTAAGCAACACATTAAGCTACTATCAAACAGGTATCCCACAACATGAATTAGTTATCTATCAAAGGAATGGGGCACAAGACAGTTTAAGATGTGATGGAGACTGGAAGAAGGAGGTCAGGAAAGATCTGGGAGCATGACATAAATCCTAGTCATGATAGTGGAGGGTAAGATTCTGCAGTGGGATGTTTTGGGCAACCAGGTGGCATAATAAAGTCACTTGGAATGGCTTGCACTGAAATAATAATGATTAGAATAAGATCAATGGTAACAGCTTACATTTATATAGGATAACATCATGGATGAAGTGCAATAGCCTGCACCTCCTACCCTAGGGATTCTTAACCTGGAGCCTATCAACTTTAATTTGGGGAGTTAAAGTTTTTCTCATCTTTTTTTTGGGGGGGGGCAATGAGGGTTAAGTGACTTGCCCAAGGTCACACAGCTAGTGTAAGTGAGTGAGTCTGGATTTGAACTCAGGTCCTCCTGAATCCAGGGAGGGGTGCTTTATCTACTGTGCCACCTAGCTGTCCCCATGGGGGGGTTGCATTTTGATACAATCTGTTTCTTTTATAATTTCATGTATTTAATTCATTTTAAAACATTATTTTTAGAAGGGTTCATAGACTTTACTAGACTGTCAAAGGGATTTAGGACAAAAAATGCGACAGAACCTCTCCCATAATGACACTATTTTTCCCCCTCTCAAAAAGAAGTTGGAAGAGGCTACTGTTTCCTCCAACATACGTGAATTCACTATATTCCAAAGTTTCCTTTACTCTTCCCCTGAATCCTATTACAGCACACTGACTTTGTGGGTGATTTATAGTGGACTTAGACGCCGTATAAGGGAACTTAGAAAGAAATGCGGACGGTTATACTAAGAGATGAAGAGAACAGTTCATGGTTTACATAAGGTTCTAAGGACATTTACCTATTCTCCTTGGCTCCTTGCTGCCAGACTTTCTTCTTCTCAGTCTAGCCCTTGAAAATAATTCAGTTTCAGTTTCAACATCAAAGAATTACCTAACAGAGCTCCTTCCACAGCCCTCTCAAATCTATTTCAGTTCTCAATATGGCATACAAATTTTGAAACCCAGGCAGTGACTTTCCCAAAACAGTTTTCCATCTTAGACATATTTGACACTGTCCTCCTAACCCATTATGTCAGTACATATAATCTAGTAAAGCCAGTTCCTCCTCTGATCTTGACTAAAATCCACAGTGAGAAATGATACTTCCTTCTCCAGGTACCAAAGGCAAGGTTTCAGTGTTCTGTGTCTCCCTCATTCTGCTTAAAGTCTTGCATCCCTGGACCCCATTGTAAGCTCTTTGCTCTTTTGCAATCAATCAATAAGCATGTATTAAATGCCTACCATGTGCCAAATGCTAGAGATCCATACAAGAAAAGCAAAAAACAGTCTCTGCTTTCAAAGACCTCAGAGTATAATTGGGGAGGGGGTCATATGCAAAGAACTATGTACAAACAAGCTGCATACATGATAAACTGGAAATGATCAATAGAAGGTACTACAATTAAGGAGGGTATGAGACGGTTTCCTGTAGAAGGTAGGCTTTTAGTTGGGACATGAAAGAGGACAGGGAAGCCAGAAAACAGAGATGAGGCAGGGGAGCATTCTAGGTATGGAGGACAGCCAGTGAAAATGCCTAGAGTTGGGAGATGGAGTGTCTTTGTGTGAAGAACAGACTGGTTCAGTAGTTTATGAAAGTGCTCCTTTAGCCATATCATAGGGGCTCCTGATATTGTGGTCCGGGTCTTCCTGGACAATATGTTCCTGCCTTTTTCTACCTCCACCCCAACCTTGTCACCTGTTCTTTTTCATCTTTCCTCTATGGCTCTTTGGTCCAAGCCAATGTATTTTCTAGCACCGAACCTGGACTTACAAGTAAGCTTGCCCTTACTCTTAGCATGGTCCAATGGGTTGGGAGGGAGAGGATCTAAGTTTGAATTCCTGCTTTGTTTCTTATAGCATGTGTGACTTTAGGCAACTTACATAACCTCTCTGGTCCTCAGTTTACTCATCTATAAGGCTGCTCTCCATGATGTTTTAGATCTCAGCTCTAAAACTAGGATCTCAAGATTCTATACTATTGGCCGAATTTAGCTACTGGACATAGCTGAAGACCAATGGAGACTAAGCAGCTCTCCCTTACCCTCAGGTAGGGAGAGAAGATGCCTTCTCTAGGGGAGTATCCACAAACTAGATTAAAAAATCAACAACCATCACCTGATTTACAAATAGAATTCAAAGGTCTACCACAGCATCATAGGTAAGGCTCATAGCTCTATCTCTTGCATAGGGCAATATTATCACATACATTATATCCTTTTATCCTCAAAACAACCCTGTTAGGTATTGCAAGTTTTATTATCTTTGTAGACCAATCAGTCAGTGGATGGGGCATTTTTAAAGCTCCTACTAAATGCCGCACACTGAGCTAGATGCTGGGGATACAAATACAAGAATAAAACGATCCTAGCTCTCTAGGTCCTCTGCTGCCTTGCGGCTATACCCATATATGGTAAAGGCTTCGGGACTTAACCCCAAGGAAAAATCAGGAGTCGGAGTCCCTTAGCTAGTTGGATGTTGGACATCACATCCCTCTGGCAACTCCTGCAGCAGCACTGGTGCCAAATTGTATTGGCTCTGCCTCTCCTTTGGATCCACCAATGTCTCAGAGAGGGAAAACCTGCTGCATGGGCAACAGCTTGTTTTCCATATAGTTCCACCCAGGCCAGTGCCCTGGAGAGGACACTCCAGCTACTCCTCATGGGGTAGATACAACACAGGATGTCGTAGTTACCAGTTATAAGTCACTCAGGAGCTGCGGCTCCCCTATCGGACTGCACAGCCACACTGTGGCCTGTGGCTCTTCAAGGCACTTATCCATGGTCGTCCGCGACTGGTGGAGGCCTATTACTAGCTCTCTAGGATCTTATGTTTTAATGATGAACACAAGTACAAACATAAGCATGTATATATATGTATTTGTGTGTGTGCATACATATATATAGAGAGAGACAGACAGACAGGCAGACAGACAGAGAAAGAGACAGAGACAGAGAGACAAAGAGAGACAGAGACAGAGAGATAGAGAGGCAGAAACAGAGAATCACAGAGACAGGAAGCCAGAGACAGAGAGACAGAATAAATGCAAAGTAGCTAGAAAGGGAGGGAACTAGCTGTGGTAGAAATCAGGAAAGGCTTCATGTATGAGGCAGTACTTGGGCTGCTTCTATTTTTTCTTAATAGTTTTTTTATTTCTTTTCCAATTTCATGTAAAGATAGTTTTCAACATTTATAATTATTATTATTTTTTTGGTTAGGCAATGAGGGTTAAGTGACTTGCCCAGGGTCACACAGCTAGTAAGTGTCAACTGTCTGAGGGCATATTTGAACTCAGGTCCTCCTGAATCCAAGGCTGGTGCTTTATCCACTGCACCACCCAGCTGCCCCATAACATTTAATTAATTAATTTAAATTCTTTTTTTATTTTTGGTTAGGCAATGGGGGTTAAGTGACCCACCTAGGGTCACTCAGCTAGTAAGTGTCAAGTGTCTGAGGGCGGATTTGAACTTAGGTCCTCCTGAATCCAGGATCAGTGCTCTATACACAGCACCACCTAGCTGCCCCCCACATTTATTTTTTTTAAAGATTTTGAGTGCCAAATTTTTCTCCCTACCCTCTCCAAGACAGCAAGCAGTCTGATATAGGTTATATATGTAAACTTATGTTAAACATATTTTCACATTGTTGTTGTTGTTTGTCCTTTGTTCTTGAAGAGGACCATGATGTGGGGGTGATATCATGACTTGCGGTGAGTTGGATTTAAGTGAGGGAGGACTGTGCAAGTTCACTAACCTCACTTTCTCCTCCAGAGCCATCTTGTTCCAGTGGCAAGGTATATATAGGGATGACTAGAGATGGCTCCAGATATGTAAGACAATTGGGGTTAAGCAACTTGCCCAGGGTAACATAGTTGTTAAGTGAGGTGAATTTGAACTCAGGTCCTGCCAAAGTAAGGGCAATTGCTCTATCTACTGAGCCACCTAGCTGTTCCATTTTCACATTATTTAAAAAATTATATTTCCATATTAGACATGCTGTAAAAGAAGAATCAAAACAAAAGGGAAAAACCATAAGAAAAAAAAAACAAAGTGGAAACAGTATGCTTCAATTTGCATTCAGACTCCATAGTTCTTTTTTTGGATGTGGAGAGCATTTTGCATCATAAGTCTTTTGGATATGTTTTGATCATTGTACTGCTGAGAAGAGCTAAGTCTATCATAGTTTATCATTGCCCAATGTTGCTGTTACTGTGTATAATATTCTCCTGGTTCTGCTTACTTCAGTCAGTATCAGTTCATGTAAGTCTTTCCAGGTTTTTCTGAAATCTGCCTGCTCAACATTTCTTATAGCACAACAGTATTCCATTACATTCATATAACACAACTTGTTTAGCCATTCCCCAACTGATGAGCATCACTTCAATTTCCAATTCTTTGCCACCACAAAGAGAGATGCTATAAATATTTTTGTATGTGTGGGTCCTTTCCCCATTTTTATGATCTCTTTGGGAAACAGAACTACTAGTGGTATTTCTGGGTCAAAGTTTTATAGCCCTTTGGATATAGTTCCAAATTATTCTCCAGAATGGTTGGATAAGTTCACAACTCCAGCAACAATACATTAGTGTTCCAATTTTCCCATATCTTCTCCAACATTTATCATTTTCCTTTTTTGTCATGTTAGTTAATCTGATAAGTATGAGTTGGTACCTCAGAGTTCTTTTAATTTCATGTCTCTAATCAATAGTGATTTAGAACATTTTTTTTATATGACTACAGATAGCTTTAATTTCTTCATCTATAAACAGTCTATTCATATCCTTTTACCATTTCTCAATTGGGGAATGACTAGTATTCTTATAAATTTGTTTCAGTTCTCTATATAGTTGAGAAATGAGTCCTTTATCAGAAACACTGACTATAAACATTGTTCCCTAGCTTTATGCTTTCCTTCTAATCTTGGTTGCATTGGTTTTGTTTGTGCAAAAACTTTTAAATTTAACATCATCAAAATGATGCATTTTGAATTTCATAACGTTCTCTTTCTTGTCTGGTTATAAATTCTTCCCCTCTCCATACATCTGACACGTAAACTATTCCTTCCTCTCCTAATTTGCTTATGGTATCACCCTTTATGTCTAAATCATGTACCCATTTTGACCTTATTTTGGTATATGGTGTAAGGTGTTGGTCCATGCACAGTTTCTGCCAAACTATTTTCCAGTTTTCCCAGAAGTTTTTGTCTGATAGTGATTTCTTATCCCAGAAGCTAGGATCTTTGGGTTTATCAAAGACTATAGTCATTTGCTACTGTGTCTTGTGTGCCTAACTTACTCCACCGATCCTCCACTTTATTTCTTTGCCAGTCCCAAATAGTTTTGATGACTGCTACTTTATAATGACAGTTTTAGATCTGGTATGGCTAGGCTACCTTCCTTTGCATTTTTTTATTAGTTCCCTTGACCTTTTGTTCGTCCAGATAAATTCTGCTATTATTTTTTCTAGTGCTATAAAATAAGTTTCTGGTATTTTGATTAATATGGCACCAAATAAATAGATTAATTTAGGTAGAATTGTCATTTTTATTATATTAGCTCAGCATATCCATGAGCAACTGGTATTTTTACAGTTGTTTAGATCTGATTTTATTTGTGTGAAAATGTTTTGTAATTCAGTTCATATAGTTCCTGGGTTTGTCTTGGTAGGTAGACTCCCAAATATTTATATTGTTAACAGTTATTTTAACTGGAATTTCTCTTTCAATCTTTTGGTGTTGTACTTTGTTGGTCATACATAGAAACTGATGATTTCTGGGGATTTATTTTAATTGCTTTAATTGTTTCAAGTAGTTTTTTAGTTGATACTCTAGGATTCTCTAAGAATAATATCATATCATCAGCAAAGAGTGATAGTTTTATTACCTCCTTCCCTATTCTCATTACTTCAATTTCTTTTTCTTCTCTTATTGCTAAAGCTAACATTTCTAAGTACTTGGGCTTCTTGAAATGATTCTGTGAGGCAGAGATGAGAAGAGAGTACATGAGAAAACTGAGGTTTATAGAGATTATGTACAATAAGAAACAAAACCTAGAATCACAGACTCTCAAAGCTGCAAGCAACCTCAGCAATCTTGTAATTCAATCCTTATCTAAACAGGAATGCCCTCTACAGTATCCCTGACACTTGTTCCTCTGGCTTCTGCTAGAACTAATTGTTAGGAAATTTTTCCTTACATTAAGCCAAAATCTGCCTCTTTGTAACTTCTATACATTTTTCCAAGTTCTGGTTTCTCCATCAAGCAGAAGTCTCATCCCAGTTTTCCTTAATCTTCATGCTTTCCCTTTGAGTCTATCTCCAATTTATACTTTGTATATCTTATTTATATTTGTTTGTTGTTCAGTTGTTTCAGTCACATCTAACTCTTCAGCACCCCATTTGGGGTTTTCCTTACAATGGTTTGTTATTTCCTTCCCCAGCTCATTTTACAGATGAGGCAACTGAGGAAAACAGAGCTAAGGGTCACACAGCTAGTAAATATGAGGCTGAATTTGTACTCAGGAAAGTGAATCTTCTTGACTCCACACGCAGCTCTCTATCCACTGTGCCACCTAGCTGTCCCTGTTTGTATGTAGTTGTTTTCATATTGTTTTCTGTGGTTGGAATGTGAGTTACTGTGGTCCAGGAACTGTTTTTTCCCTTTCTTTGTACTTCCAGGGCTTATCAAGGTGCCTAGCTCATAAAAAATACTTAATCAATGCTTCTTCACTTCATTTGATTTATTCTATATAATAACCCTTTCAAAACTTAAAGGCATCTATTATTATCTCATTCCTCTATACTTTCTCTTTTCCTGGCCAAACCTTATTATTATTATTGTTGTCATCATCATCCTCACCACCACCACCATCACCACCACCACTATCATCACCACCACCACCACCATCATCACCATTATTGTTATTATTATTTCACTAAGTTATTGTGTGGCATAGTCTCCCTTCACCATCCTGGTTTTTCTCCTGTGGAGGCTCTCTACCCTGTCAATGTCCTTCCTAAAAAGTATTATCCAAGACTTAACACATTACTCAAAATATAGTTGGAATATAAATAGGGTACAAGAAGGCCTTTACCTCTCTCTTTATAAATAGTGTAATTCCCTGAATTTGGCTTAAGGTTTTTTGTTTGTTTTGCTGCCATATCACACCATTAGTGTATATTAAATCTTTAATCTCTTAAAAGCTACATATTGTTTTCATATAAACTGTTATATATCAAGCCCTCCCATAGTACCTAGCATATAGTAGGTGCTTAATAAATGTTTGTTGATTGATTGATTTATACTAGTCTAATGAAATTGATATTTTGAACCTAAGTATAGGAATTTATATTTATTCCTTCATAGATTTGGCCCATTGTTCTTACCTGCTGTGATCTTTTCAGAACCTGACATCATCCTGTGTATTAGGAATCATTCCCTGCTTTGTGTCACCTAAATTTCATAAACATCTCATCTATTCCTTTACCAAAATCATTAAGAAAAGTGGTTTACAGCAAAGAATTATGGACAGATCACTGGGGAATTCCAAGAGAGAACTCCTTCCAAGTAATCATTTACCCATGGTTTACTATTCTTTGGGTCCAGTCATTCAACTAGTTCTCAATCCCCTAACTATATTTTCTTCATTCACAATAGCTGCCTGTTGTCTTCACAAGGATAGTATGAGAGAGTTTGGCAAATGTTTCGATGGAATTCGGTTATTCTGTGGCTATGATACTTCCTCATCTAGTGAATCTATTGAAAAAAGTATATGATGTTTGACTGGAATGATCTGCTCTTAACTGACTCTTGCTGACCACTTTTCTTTCTAAATAGTCTGAAAGTTTCCCTGTAACAACATATTCTGAGTTACATTTATTAATTGAATTACAATCTTATTATAATATCTTGAATTGTTAATTGCATTGTCATATTATAATTGAATGACAATACATTGCTAGGAATAAGATTCAAACTTATTGGTTTTTTGTTTAAAGACATTACCCTCTCCTTTTAAAATTTTATCTTACTGAGACATTTGCCTTTCTCTATTCTTTTCCATGTTCTTTTACCTCATATCTTACTATATACTCTTTGTTTTGTTTTGTTTTGTGTGGGGCAATAGGGGTTAAGTGACTTGCCCAAGGTCACACAGCTAGTAAGTGTCAAGTGTCTGAGACTGGATTTGAACTCAGGTCCTCCTGAATCCAGGGCCAGTGCTTTATCTACTGCACCACCTAGCTGTCCCTGGTGTTCTTTTTTATTTATCATCTGCTACTACTTTTTCTCCCATCACTTCTACATGTCAAAGATTTTCCTGTGTATCCACACCAGTCTCTCCAGGGAATTCCTCTTTTTTTCTCCTCATCAGGATCTGTTGTGTTTGTATCATCAGAGTTTCATTCTTGAGGGCACTCTACTTTTAAATTCTAGTTGTTAAAATTTAGGTATAGTTGAAATTAGAAATTTTTGCTTCCAGGGCAGATAAGTGCCACAAAACATAGCCAGGGTGAGCCTATGAGGCTATAGTTGGGGAGGCTGCCACTGGTAGAATTAGAGTATAGGGAATCAGGAGAATGAGGTGAGCCAAGGAGGAAGTCATTTGGGATATCATTAGAGAGGAAAGGAGAAAGCTCATTTGTGCTAGTTATACTAGATAAATGTATGCCATTTCTATGCTATTGGAACACTGAAAATTCTGTCAACACTCTCTATTTTCAGTGCTTTGGGGCAAAGGCCTGGTTTCCCTGCCTTAGTTAAAACTCTGATTTTAGGTCAGGGGATTCTCCCTCTTCCATCTCTGAATTCTTTAGATGTGTTCTCTTGAAACCTAGCATACATATTAGACTATGTGAGGTTTTCTTTTTCTCAGTCATGCATTCCAATGTTGAAGACAATGTTTCCATCATTCCTATTCTGGTCATCAGTTCATCCCTGTTGGTCAAATTCAGATCAAAAATAAAGTTTCTTTCATTCTTTCTACCACTTTTCCAAGAATGAAATTATCGACAAGTCAATTCAAGAATGTATATTAACTGCCCAGCTTTTGGCATTAACATATCTATCCAGTGGCAAATCCAACTTACATTCTTTGACTCTAAGGCTATAACTCATTCCATCATTCTACAAAGTCAAAGTCTAGTCCAGGAGGTAAATCTCACCTACTTTACCATTTTGTCTTAGATTGTTCCTGAGTATTCAACAGCCCAAGGCCACAATCTTGGGGAAAATATTTGCGTTTTATAATTCTCATTCTAATAGGATCATGATAACATCCTTTAGCCTACCATATGTTGCCCATGCACAATAGGGAGAATCTTTCTTGGCTGTAAATGAAGCTATTTTATAGAAGAATGCTTGTCTTTGAGCCACTAGGGAGCCATTTAGTAAATTACTGCCATGGAGTTACTACATGGTACCCTAGTGGCCTTAAAGAGGTATTGTATCCCTTTAAGTGTTCCACTTATCTCTGGGGGGAATTATTGCTCTGGGAAAATCTGGTTAAATATATTAATGGTTCTCCTAATCAGCCTGGATTGAGGGTAGCATAAAACCATACAGCTTCAAGCCTTCTCCTAGAGTTAATTAGTCTATCTCTTTGCTTTCAGGCAGGTATTGAGTACACTTAATATAATTCTAGGCAAGGTTGATATCATTCCCATTTTAAAAAAGAGAGATGAGGAAATTCTAAGATTTATCCATTTGTTCATCTAGGCACTGTGTATATTGTTGGGTGGAGGATACAAAGAAAAAAAAAGTTACTGCCCTCAGGGAGCATATATTCTACTGGGAAGAAACAGGATGGATACAGATAAGCAAATAATACATACACATACACATGTATACATGCTCATTATTACATGCGTGTGTGTGACACAACGTATCTTTAGGGACAAGGGTAAAAAGACAACTTAACTCTGAATGAGACCCTTGCAAAATGTGAATTTCAAAACATTTCTCCTTATTTAATTTTCTGGGGCAGCTAGACCTTAGTTCAAATCTGGCCTCAGATACTTACTTGTTGAGTGACCCTGGGCAAATCACTTAACCTCTGTTTGCCTTAATCCATTGGAAAAGGAAATGGCAAACTACTCCAGTTTCTTTGGATAGTATGACCTATGGGATCATGAAGAACAGATACAATTAAATGACTGAACAACCACCACCACCATTACCAAATGCTCTTCTGTTTTAGCCTCGGTTTATTTCATTCTGTTCTGTTCACAGTAGAAATGGAGAATATGTGGCCAAAGGTATTCTCTGTATAATAATATTGCTAGACTTGATGATAATAAGCAATTCATAAGAATAAGTCAAGTATAGATGATAATGGGTGATATTCTGCTTTAAGAATCTAAAAAAAAAAAAGAACTGACTAGGTTTTTTTTTTTTTTTTTTTTTAGTAAGGCAATTGGGGTTAAGTGACTTGCCCAAGGTCACACAGCTAGTAAGTGTTAAGTGTCTGAGGCCGTATTTGAACTCAGGTACTCCTGACTCCAGGGCCGGTGCTCTATCCACTGTGCCACCTAGCTGCCCCTCTGACTAGGTTTTTAAAGGACTCATTTAAATGGATCTTTTCTTCATCGCCAGTCTTGGAGAGTTTCTTTTCTTAAGTTTTAAACAATTTTAAACTTAAATACTAAATAAGAAAAGAAAAAAAACCATTACCATATAGACAGCCGAACACAGAAGAGGATTCTATATAAAACAGATTTCCATTTCAAGAAAACCTATATAATAAATATTGCACATTATTTTCAAATCTACCCAACTTTTCTTTGCTTCCTTGTTGGTTTTCCTTTGTTATCTGCTATGTACTCTTTTACTTTGTTATTTTTTCCCCTCCATCCTCCCATCCCACACTAAAGAAGGCTACAATTAATCATGGAGATATGTTTATAACTATGCGCGCGTGTACACACACACACACACACACATATACACAGATATCTATATACATACACACATATACTCATATACATATATGCAAGACTGTACTCTACTTATTCCCACTCATCATCTGTTTCTCTGAAGGTAGATAGCATCTTCCTTCACAAGTCTAAGTCTTTCCATGTCTTTCCAAGTTAACAAGCTTGGAGAGTTTTAAGACAAGTTTTGGAAAGCTATAGGAGAATGAATTGGGAAAGTGTATCTGCTTTCATTATTCCATGAGAAACAGCTTACAATCCTAGGAACATTGGAATGAGAGGAGGAAGGTAAAGGGGGAAGGAAAGGACCAAAGAGATGGAGCTATTTGTTTATATTTAATTGTAAGTGGTAGTTTGCTCAGTGGCTAAGCAAGGTAATAAACTTATAGCTTTCCCTCAACTTAAAAGACTGTGGTATGTGCCAGCTGAAAATTAAATAATTAGCAAGGAATTTTCAATTCCAACACTCTGGGCCAAGTATCTGTTCCTCCATAAAGATGGGCCTCAAGGGAACAAAGAAGAGATGTAACTGAAATTAGATAGGAACATAAACCTTGCTGCAAACTGTCATAGTTAGTGGCAGAGAATGGCTATGGTACATCTTGAAGAGCTTACCAGGATAGGATAGGAGACTCATCTGACATTGAAAAGTGACAAATCTTAGAAAACATGCTGCCAAAATGGTGGTGGGTCCCCCGGATGTGTCCATTTCTTTGTAGGAAAATAGAAGCAATTCTCCTTTGTGTTGTCAAGGGAAAGAGGAAATGTTGTGGAAAAAACCAAGATTGTTGAGCACGCAATGTTCCTTAGTGGCTTTAAAGTAAAACAACAACAACAACAACAACAAAACAAAACAAAACAAAGACTTGAAAGGGGAAAAAAATGATACATCCTTAGGCCTCTGAAATTTCCATTGTTCTCTGCTCTTCTTCCTGTAATTGGAAAAAAAAATCCACCCATAACTTTTCCTTTTTTGTGCCTCATTTAGCCTCAATTGTAGACAGGCATGCATGGACTATAGGAATAAGGAGATGAACAGTCCTACTTTCAGTCTACTCTGCCTAGTCATAATGGTTTGGAAAATTATTTTCAGTTCTAGGAACTACATTTTAGGAAGGGCATTGCTAAGTTGGAGAACATCCAAAGGAGGGCAATTAAGATGTTGAAGGGTCTTAACATTTATGCTGTATGAGCCTTGGATGTAGGAAGTAGGAATGTTTATTCTAGAGAAGAGATGGCTTATGTTGCTGGACGTGGATGGTGGGGGTTGGAGAAAGGTGATCCATGTTCACCTATTTGAAGGGCTGTCATATGAAAGATATCTTTAACCCCAGAGGTCAGACATAGGAACCACGAGGAGAAATTGCAAAGGGACAAATTTAGGTTTGATATAAGGAAAAACTTGGTAATAATTAGAGTTGTCCAAAGTAAACAATTAGAAATGGAAAAAATGTGCTGATGGTAGGCTTTTTCTCTCACTAGATGTCTTCAAGAAAATTGATAACAATTTACACTATTCCATTTTTCTTTTTTCAATGTTTTTATATCACTATCATTTTCCAATTACCCCCTTTCTCTCCAATAGTGCCCTTCATGTAACAAAGAAATATAGTTCAGCAAAACAAACCAATGACTGATATCTTGTCAATGTATTCTTGGTTTGACACCTATTATGCACTCCTAAAGGAAGGGAAGTACCAACAGTTCCCCTGGAATCAAATTGATCATTATTTTTGATCAGGGTTATAATGTCTTTCAATGTTGTTTTCTTCACATTATTGTGGTTATTGAATAAATTGTTCCTAGTTTTGTGTGTTTAGTGAGTTGTTCTGAATTTTTGATATTTGTCACAATAGTTTTACATTACATTTTATATGTCACAATTTATTCAGTCATTTTTGAATAGATGGATTCCCAATTTGTTTCTAGATTTTTTGCCATCGCAAAAACGTTGCTGTTTGTAATAGTATATTATATGCCTTTTACCCTCTTGGCCATTTTGGAGAGAATATATCCAGAAGTTGTATTTATAGGTTGATAAGTATGTATAGTTTACTAACATTTATAGCACAGCTCCAGATTATTTTCTAGAGTAGTTGGGCCAATCCATATCTCCACCAATAGAGTATTAATATACCTATCTCTCTAAAACCTTTATAACATTTAACATTTTTCTCAACTTTGTGAGGAGAGCATGGTACAATGGAAAGAGAACTGCTTTTCTGGCTTTCCTTTTTATTACCTGTGTAATTTTTTGGTAAGTCACAACTTATCTAGGCCTCAGTCTCCATATAATAAGGTTGTGATAGATGATTTCTCAGATCCTTTCCAGGACTAAACCTATGATCTTAATCTGAAGAATGTGAGGAGAACCCTTAGAGATCTCTACATTTTCATTTCTCTTATCACTAATGAAATGGAGCATTCTTTCATATGGCTGTTGATAGTTTTCATTTCTTCTTTTGCAAATTGCCTGTACTTTCTCACATTTTGGATATTCATCTATTGAAGAATAGTTCTTTTTCTTATTTATTTATTTATACCAATTAAACAAAGTCTTCGTCCAATTTCTCTGATAAAAGGGATCAGAATTTTAATCTACAAAATGACAAAGTTTGTAACATTCACAGTCTTCAGAGAAAGAATTGATCCAAGGTTATGTTTCCTCTGAGAGTAATTGAAATGGGGCAGTGAGGTGATGCAGTGGATAGAGTGCTGGGCCTGAAGGCAGTTAGACTTGCTTTCTTGAGTTCAAATCTGGCCTCAGATACTTATTAACTCTGTGACCCTGGGCAAGTCACTTAACCCTGTTTGCCTCAGTTTCCTCATCTGTAAAATGAGCTGGAAAAAGAAGTATTGAATCACTCTAGTATCTTTCTCAAGAAAATTCCAAATGGGATCATGAAGAGTTAGACATGACTGAAATGACCAAACAAGCAAGCAAGAATGTAACTGAAATAACTGTAACTGAGATAACCCACAGGAAACCTCTCTTTTTTGGCATACCTGTCAGAAAGCCAATCCTTTAATGATGACATTGCAGGCTGAAGGGAAGAATGCACTGGCCAAGGAATGGCTGGAGCCTAGAAAACAGAGAGGGCGAGAGGGGTGAAGCAGATGATCAAGGTAGTTCCCAGTTACAGTAAGCAGAAGGAGGAGGTATAGGTAGGTAGAAAAGGTAGTCAGAATCAGGGAGGTTCAGCATTAGGTAATAGCAGCATATTCTACCTGATAGTCAAAGAATGGCATCTGGATGCTAAAGCCATTGGGGGCTCTGGGTGGTGTAGTAGATAGAGTACTGGGCCTGGAGTTAAGAATCTCTGACTTCAAATCTGACCTCAGACACTTACTAACTGTATGACTCTGGACAAGTCACTTAAACCCTATTTGCCTCAGTTCCTCCTCTGCAAAATAGTTACACGATAGAGAAGGAAATGACAAATCACTCCAGTATCTTTGCCAACAATATCCCATATGGGGTCACAAAGAGTCTGATGTGCCAGAAAAATTACTTAACAACAACTTGCTTCTGATACATAGTAGCTTAATGCCTCTTTGCAAGTCATTTAGTCTCTTACTGCTCTAGGTAACTCTCAAGTCTGTAAGTTAGAAAAAGTGCCACATAGGTAGATGGAGTTTTTTCACCTGTACTTTCTCATCAATAAAATTACATGTGCAGTCCCTATTATTATCAATTGTTTAGGGTCTTCTATATAACCAAAACATCCAGCCATCTCCTCTCAACCTAATGCACTTAATCTTTCAAGTCCCAATTTTCAATCCATTTCTGATTACTGCAATTACTTCTGATAACTCTGACCCTCCCTCCACTGAAGATCTGTATCATTTGCCACTGTCTCTACCACTGATTTGACTACTTTTTTGTTTCCTTTAAATTTCTTTTAATTTTTTTTCAGTGAGTAAAAAAATCTATTTTCTCAGGGGAGGGGGAAGGCTTATAATAAATATGTAATCCCTGTAATAAATATGCATTGTCTAATAAAACAAATTTCTACATTGATCAAGTCCAAAAAAAGATGTGTTCCAATCTTTGCCTTGAGTCTATCAACTCTCTGTTAGCAGGTAGGTCATATGTTTTATTTTTGTTTTTGGTAAGGCAATTGGGGTTAAGTGATTTTCCCAGGGTCACACAGCTAGTAAGTGTCAAGTGTCTGAGGCCAGATTTCAACTGAGGTCCTCCTGACTCCAGGGCCAGTGCTCTATCCACTGCGCCACCTAGCTGCCTTGGTCATATGTTTTATCATTAGTTCTCTAGCATAGTGGTTGGTCATTTTCATCAGTTCTAAGACTTACAAAATTGTTTGCTCTGCAATGTTGTCTTTATCATATAAATTGTTCTCCTGGTTCTGCTCATTTCATTCTGTATCAGTTTCTCAAAAGCATCCTATTCATTATTTTGTACAAAAAAGTTAGTATTCGATTACATTCATATACCATAATTTGTTCAGTCATTCACCAGTTAATCCCCCTTAGCTTCTATTTATGTCACCATGACAAAGGCTGCTATAAATAATTGTATAAATAAGGGTCCTTTCATTTTTTTTCTTTGATCTCTTTGGGAGAGGGTGGATTGGTGGTAATCATAGTACTGGTATTGCTGGGTCAAAGAGTATGCACAGTTTTTTAAAAAAAACAAATTTTAACATTAATTTTTAAAAACTCTGTGTTCCAAATTCTCTTCCTCTCTCCCTTAAGAAGTCAAGCAATTCAATATAAGTTATACATGTGTAGACATGAAAAACATTTCTACATTAGTCAGGTTGTGAAAGAAAACAGATAAAAAAAACTTCAGAAAAAGGAACTAAATAGAGAATAAGATCCTTGAGGGTACAGACCCTATCTTATCTTTTCATCTTTCTCCAAAGACTAGTCCGTCACCACCAAATCCTATTATATATATCAAACCGATTGTTCCTTAGACCTCTCAAACACAACATGTCTACAACAGATCCCAACATCTTTCCCAGAAAACACACCCCTCTTCTGAACTTGCTTATTTATATTCAGGGCACCACCAACCTTCCAGCTTTTCAAGTGCACAACTCTGTAATGGATAGGGTTCTGAATCTGGAGTTAGGAAGACCTGGGTTCAAATCTTGCCTAATATGTTTCCTAACTGTGTGACCCTGGAAAAGTTGCTTAACCTCTCCCAGCCTCGGTTTCCTCATCAGTAAAATGAAGAAGTTAGATCCAGCAGTCCTTCAGGTCATTTCTAGCTCTAAATTTATTACTCTCATTCCCCTCCCTCATTCCAATCACTTGTCAAATCTTGAAGTTTTGGCTGAACAACATCTCTCATCAACATTCCCTCTACTCCATTTGCCTCAGCCCCATAAGATTGGCAAAAATTGGCAAAAATTTAAAATAACAAATATTTGAGGAGCTATGGGAAAACAGGACACATTTTAATCACTAGCTGCAAGATGAGTAGCCGGTATTCCAGTCATTCCCATCTCCTCCCTATTAGAACCTTAGATACTCCACTTAAAACTACCATAGGCCATTATTGTTGACATTATACTTTATCTAGCCCAAACTGGGTCTTTATCTTTCCAGCAACCAGCTCCAAATCTTATCACCAAGCCTGAAGCACCCCCATATACACCCCTACCACATTTTCCATCTCCTCTTTAAGTGTCATCTTTCCCCACTAAAGCTAAGATCCCCAGAGGTAAGGGCTATCTTGCTTTTTTTAATATTTGCATCACTAATGCTTAACACAGCGCCTCATAATAAATACTTAATAAAGTTCACTCTATCTGACTCTCCCAAAGTTAAATAAATAATTAATGGCAAAGGGTGTACAAAAATTTAAGTCTCTTGTGCCTCTTAATACAGAATGT
Organism: Dromiciops gliroides; assembly: GCF_019393635.1. Lineage (NCBI taxonomy): Eukaryota > Metazoa > Chordata > Mammalia > Microbiotheria > Microbiotheriidae > Dromiciops > Dromiciops gliroides. The sequence goes on from NC_057862.1 coordinate 144,008,946, forward strand.
ATCCTAATGCACCACTAGTACAACTAGCACACATCTATAAAATAACTGTCAGTATAGAGGAGGGAGAGAAGGACCGTGGCATCTAGAAATGGAAGAAGGGGTATGTGGTATGCTTCCCTGTAAAAGATTCCTCAGCATATTCCTGATAGACTGGGGCTATGGGGAGCAGCTGAGTTAAATTGTAGGGTGACTGCAAAGTACTTTTCCCAGGTGTTTTTACTACTCAGGGCATTTAGGGGTGTTAGTATAAAGAGAACTGGGTGCATAATTGATTAGACTAACTTGGATAGTCATCTAAAAGGGAGTGGTAAAAGTAAGGTGAGGAAATCTCTTTGACTGAGAGGAGTGGTTCATAACAATACTAATAGAGTTGAGTTTCCTTGTCCTCCTCCCTTTCCCCTCTTGACCCCTCTTCCCTCCCTCTCCCCCATCATTTCTTAGTTGGACCTACTCTATGGTGAGTTAGGCCCAGGCCAAAGACCTGCTGGATGCTCCCAGCTTTGCTACAGAGATGTATGCAAGCGAGACTTGAAGGCTGTGGGAAGAGATGGCCAAGGACTGTGCCCCATTGAGTTCGGTACTCAAGAGCAGCTTGCATGCAGCTGAGATAGGCCTTCAAGCTTGGGAGGAAGAAAAACGAATGAGACGCAGGAACCTATGGGCAACGGAGAGCGAAGTTTTCCGATGTCCTCGTTGTGGCAGGAGCTGCGGCTCCCGTATGGGACTGCACAGCCACGCTGTGGCCTGTGGCTCTTCAAGGCGCTGATCCATGGTCGTCCTCGACTGGTGGAAGCCTACTACTACTAGTGAATGTGGGAAGGTTAAGAGCAGCTACAGAGAATAACGAGGAATATTTAGTTGGGACCAAGTATCACAAATTGCACCTGGGGCAAGTGGCACAAAGCATTTTCCCTAATGAGGGGAGGAAAAGCCAAGTTGGAGGGGATAAAAGTTCATCCCAGTTGGCATCTGATAACTCACTACTTTAGTTAATTAGTCATGCTAACTAGGTGCTAAGTTTTGTTTAGACTTCCTAAAGGATTATAAGTGTTATCAATGCCCTCTAAATTAGGTGCTCTCTGAATTCATTACTCTGGGGCAAAGTCCGGGTTACCTTTTTTTTGTTACAGCCCTGGGAGCCAAAGTTGACCAAGGTCATGGCTAGTACTGCTCCAAAGTCAAAATGCTATCTTTGACTAAATAACAGAAGGAATCCCTATTTAAACTCTAAGGCTAAAGCTGTCATGTAATTTTTTACTGAGCTTATTCCCTCTGTCTCAAAGGAGAATAGCTTGGTGGCAAGCACCACGACTGCACATTAATAACATATATTACTCACTGATTTCTATCATATTTGTTATTCACAATCTCCAAAAATCTACTTTAGCTGATTTTTTTGGTACTCAACCTTTTACTATTATTATTATTATGTTGTTGTCTTTGCTGTCCTTGTAGTGTTGTTGTTGTTGGGGAGGCGGGGCAGTCGTCACCATCAGCTGACTGCACACAAGCTAGGTAACAGCTTTCAAAGATTTAGGAAACATGATTCCTGACTACAGTGTAGGTGGAGAGGTGAAAATACCTTCCATTTGGATGGCAATTTTCAAACAACTTTCACCTGTTATTTTCATTGAATTCACTTGATGATGATTGCCCCAGTATGCTAGTCAGAACTGGCATTAATATCTCCATTTTGCAGATGAGAAAACTGAAGAGAAGAGATATTAAATGATTTCTCTAAAACACACGATAGATAAGTGAATGTCTCCATAGCTTTAGTTAATAAAAGATCCATCAATGTGAATCTCCTACATAGGTAAAACAATAATAATCTTGTAGCAGCTAACTTGATTGTTTCATGTATAAGAACCTCTTGTTCTCAGTGTTCTGTGCTGTTATTTTAAAGATTTTACATAAGGAAAGCTTTATATTTAAAACCACCCAATTCATACATTTCTGTGAATACAGGAGCCTCATCATGTAAAAGTCTTACCAGTCTGAATACCTAGCAGAAAAATCCTCTTTAAGTTCTAAACAAGAGCAATAAATAAGTGGATTTATAAGTACAACATTAGGAATACAGATTACTATTTGACGGAATGTAGAACAGTCTATTTAGGAAACCAAGATCGATTTTATGTTTGGTTAGCTTCCCTAGACAGAATTCTTACTGGACAATGATTTCCTAGTCAGAACAAAGCTACATAATTTAAAAAAAATTAACTAAACACTGAACATTGCTCTTATTTGTTTGATCATATTACTGTTGGTAAATTTTTAATATTATATTTGATTATCAGAATTCATGGGGAACTTTCACATTATTCTCAATACTTTAGCACCTGTTTTATTTCCACAGAGATTTAGAAAGTTAAAGCTGGAAAAGACCTCATGTGTGTAAATTTCAGAAGGAAAAGTGCTTAATTTTTTTTTGCATTTTTTTTACAGTACTAGGAAAGTTTATCTATATCTGAAAGAGCCTCAGTTGAAGATCCTAGAGAATTCAGAAAGGGTATTGAGCACATGGTCATAGAACTCTGGTGTTTTCACACCTGTTTGGAGTTGGCTGGTTCCTACAAGAAAGTGATTATGGGCTGTGGATTCTTCTGCTGGTTTGTTAATTAACCATTGCATCTTATTTAAGATTTTCATGTAAGACTGGTAGTGTCAGCCCTTCATAAATTATAATCTCAGCCAAGTTCATTCTTGGTACCCTCCCCAATTTCCCTTAGTACTGTCTTTCCTTTGGCAGTAGCCAAATAATGCCATTGTGGCACTCTCCTATTGCCCCTAAATTTTCATTCCATTCAAGCTGCCCCAATGTACAATGCCTTTATTCTGAATTCTTTCTGACATCTTCTTCCCGCCCCCCCCATTCACTTCAGTAGGTTGCACCCTTGGTTTTTAAATGAGAACTCATCAACCTGATTAGTCTTTGTTCATGAGTGATAAATGGGAAACAGATTAACCCTTTTCTTCTCTCATTTTAATAGTAACCTTCTAAAGATAGTGCTTCTGTCTTTGTTGTCCAGCCCAAAAGGGTGACTTCAGATCAGGCAGACAGGAAACCCCAAACTAACAAGAAACACTGGAAGCAAGCAAAGTCTTATGCACCACATCTAATATTGTGTAGGTGGTCACTTACTGGTGGGATTGAGGTTGTTAGCATTTTTAAAAAATCCTAAAATGTAGATTACCTATGCTTGTAACCAACTCTGCTCCATGTTACAATGAATAGTAGAATGGGTGGGCTCTAATGTACTGAGGTCTGTCTCTTTGGAGGTCTTTGAATAGAGACAGGATGACTACTTGCTGAGTATGTTGTGGTAGAGGATTCCTTTCAAAGGCATGGACTTGGGAAGATGGTCATGAAAGTTTGCTTTAGACTCAAAAATTCTTCAATTCTGTTGCTACCACAAGTTGCCAATGTCATAGTACTGCCACATTCTCTTCTTGTAGCTGACTAGCTCCTACAGGCAAGTCATGATGTGGGCTGTGGACTTCCCTACTTGGCTGCATCAGCTGTTTTGGAAGGGTTTTTCAGCATCTTGAGAAAAGCACAAAATCAATCTAGCTGAGGAAAATAAACAGATGGACAAACTCATTTATTTTGAGGGGAACTCTGTGCTGTTTGAATTAAAGTAATGAGCACTTTAAGATGCAGTGAGCTGTTTTTACATTTCATTTGAGTAATTTAAGATGTAAACAGAGTCCCATGGCAGATGAGCAGCTCAAGATACGGTCTTCTTATTACCAAATTTCCTTTCTCTCCCTTAAGTTACATCAAAATATAAATCCATTTATCATTAGTTTTCCAAACAATAATGGCTATTGAAACCAATAAAAGGGGATTTTTTAATAAAGGCTAAAAGGGTTGAGAGAATTCTCTTATTCTTCCCTCCACTTTAATATGTACCTTTTTAATCCAAGCATTTTATTATATTATAGAGTGACAAAAATAACTACCATAAATAAGCAATGTATCCTTGTTAATCAACTATCAATTATTTCACATTTTTTGTACTTGTTTTTATGTTGTTTCCTTTGTCTCTCATCTTTCCCCAATCCAGCAGAAGGTAATCTACTTGAAGTCAGTTGTTGCTTTTTAATTTTGTCTCTGTATCCCCAGTACCTAGACATAGTCTTATATGTAGTAGGTACTTAATAAATACTCATTGAATTGTGGGGTTGAATTCTATGCATAATGTATGTGTAGTACTAATCTGACAGATAAAAGGAAAAGCAAAGTGTTCTGTGGCAAAAGTGGTAAGATCCATGTGAAGTTTTCTCTGGCTCCTAAAGTTAACCTGCTATGGCAAATGGTGTCCAGACTACTATAGGCTCCCCTTAGACATGAGTGGTAAAGCCAGTGGAAAATCATCAATTATTCATCCAGTCTTCATTTTGTACCTACTATGTGCCCATCACCAAGTGAGACTTTGTGGGAGATGTGCAGGGCCTAGCAGCTCCTTCCCTTCATGAAACATACCATGGGCAGATGACACATACATAGATAAAAAAGGTAAATAACAATATGAGTTTGACTCATAACACTCAAAAGAAGTATCAAAGCTTGACGATCATAATTAAAAGTTACATGAGATATTATGATGGAATGCTATTGTGCTATAAAAAATGATGAGGGGGATGGGTTCAGAAAAACATGGGAAGACTTACATGAACTGATGCAAAGTGAATCAAATAGAACTAGGAGAGCATTGTGCACAGTCACAGCAATATTGTAATGCTGATCAAAAGTGAAAGACTTAGCTACTCTAATTAATACAATGATCCACAACAATTCCAAAGGACTTATGATGAAAAATGCTATCCACATACACAGAGAACTGATGAACTCTTGAGCATAGAGTGAAGCATATTTTTATACTTTATTTTTCTTGTTTTTTTGTTGGCTTTTTTGCCATGTTAATATTAAATATGCTTTGTATGATTTAACATGTAAAATGGGTATCATTGTTTGCTTTCTAAATGGTTAGGAAAGGGTTGGGGAGAGGGAAAATTGGAAACTCAAAATAAAAAAGGTCAATGTTAAAAATAAATAAAAGGAGAACATTAAAAAAAAAAGACACATGAGGGGCAGCTAGATGGCACAGTGGACAGAGCACCGGTCCTGGAATCAGGAGTACCTGAGTTCAAATCTGGCCTCAGACACTTAAGACTTACTAGCTGTGTGACCCTGGGCAAGTCACTTAACCCCAATTGCCTCACTAAAAAAAAAAAAAAGACATGAACAAATGAGGGGGGCAGCAATGACTTAGAATCATCAAAAATCTAGAGAAGTGAAATTATAAATAAATAATTTTTTTTTAAATTTTGGCAGGGCAATGAGGCTTAAGTTACTTATCTAAGGTCACACAGCTAGTAAGTGTCAAGTGTCTGAGGCTGGATTTAAGAACATTTTTTAAAACTCACATTAGCAAATGTAGGTGGGTGGGGCAGCAATGACTTAGAATTTAGACAGTGGAAAGCTTCCCTAGAGAGCCTCTGGGCCAACCTTATTTTGCAAATGATGAAACTGTGACCAAGCCTATTGTTGTTGTTGTTGTTCCTCCTTTATTCTAAAAGGGGACCAATGACTAAGGGACATACTCAAGGTCACATAGTTAAGTAATGACAGATATTCCATGGTTCCTGATAACAGAGAGCCTAAAGTCTAGTTGGGAAGACAAGATGGATACACATGAAACACTGAGGGAACGTAAGAAAGTATCTAAAATTAAGTGCTAAATTCTATGGTTCACAGCCCAAATACCAGAGAGGTACAGATGAAGATAAAATGCATGTCCCTGAACATACATATAGTCCTGAATGTCAAATGCCATCTAGATCAGAGCTTCTTAAACTTTTTCCACTCTCGACTGCCTTTCCCCCAAGAAATGTTTACATGACCCTGGATATATAGGTATATAAAATAGGTATACATAATCTTTCACTGTTGTCAGATTTTTTTGCTACCCCCACATTACTCAACTTCATATGGGGTTGAGACCCCCCAGTTTAAGAAGCTTTGATCTAGTCCTACCCCCTGATTTTAGAGACTAGAGAGATAAAATGACTTCTTCAAGGCCACACAAGCAGAACTTGGATTTGACCTCACATCACCCTAAATCCAATATGCTTTCCACTATTCCACAGGGAAATCATCAAAGAAGAGATTACTAGTAGTCAGATAGACCCTTCCCTCTTTGGGTGGAGTGAGTTCTTTTCTCTGCCTTCCATGGTGGGGGACTTTCCTGAAAAGCTTGATTTTCCTGAAGGGTCTCTTGGCATATTCTTTCTGGTTTTCAAGCCTTTAAAAAAGAATAGTGTGATAGTGAAGAATGTGGGACTCATGTGTGGGCCAGGAGGCTGAACCCATTTTATCTTGCTGTGGCCCTCCCCAATTCCACTTCTAAAACTAACATTAGGTAAAAGAAATAACATAGGGTGCTGAGTGGATTTTGGACAGTACCTCAGTACTGCTACAGCAAATGTGCTCAACACCTTTACATTGTTCTTAACAGACTGAGGCTTACTTTTAACATTGACACCAAAATTATCCTCAGTGTAGGTGGGAGGCTTTGGTCAATGGTCAGTATATATCTTAAATCACTAGAGAGATTCCTGTTGCCAGTAATAAGTGTGTTTGGCATGGCATCGGTTTGTCTATAAAACCCAGGTTACATGGAAAGCTCTGGGAGGAACAATGGTATATTACTCAAAATCATTACCAGGAATTCTAGTCTGTAGGTAGGATGCCGCTAAAATATATTGATATTCAGGGTAAACATGATGGAAACTCATGCCATACCAAGTAGTTGAAAGACTAGGCAGTCTGCCTGTCTACAAAGTAGCCTCAGACATCAGCTGAGGCCCCAGAGGGAAAACAATCCTAACAACAACAACAAAACAACTACCACCAAACAACAACAACCGAAGCCTGATTCTTTGAGAGCCAGCAGTAGCCAATATAGATCATCCCTGAGCTCAGACTTGAGATGGCGAACATATGGGGCTAGTAGTTTTAAGAGTATACAAATAATAGTAGGTAGAAGTGCTAGAACTAATCCACCAGAGGTCAAGTTGACTTCTGATGATTCAGATATAATGAGAAAATGTGTTCTGTATGGGAGCCAGATAATGCTGATGGATGGAATGCATGTAATATATATTTGCTATATAACTCTTACATGTGATATTATGTATTGTCTGTGACCTGCGTCGGCTCTACTGTATGCAACCTTGCTATGCATACCACTGCTTTATGTATTATGTTATATGTTTCTGTAGATAATTTCTATTTGCTGCATGCCGGGCTACTATAGATGATAAGCAAAGTAACTGCATGAGCATATGTATATTTGGGATACTTATCCATAAATATTGGGAGATTTTGTATTTCATTCAGGTTCAAAGTTCCTCCACCAATGCAAATGCAACCTGTGATTTAGTTGATAAGTCCTAGGAAGTTACTTGAAGCACAAAGTAAGGGATTTGCCTAGGATCATATAGCTAGGAAATGGTAGAAGTGAGATTTGAACATGTCTTTCTGACTCTAATTCCAGCACTCAATCACTATGCCATGCTTCCTATGGAATATGATAATTTTAAAATTTTCATGATGTATGTTTACGGATTACCTGTGTACTTTGTAAAATTTTCAGGGAGTACATTATGGGGAGGGGAGGGGAGGGGAAAGGAGGGTGATAATAACTATAAAAAAAGATTACTCTTCATAGCAATGGACATTTGCAATGCAATTTTGGATTGCCCAAAGGAACTGGAATTCTGGAAGAGAAAAAAAGAGATAAGAGAGAGGAGGAGAAAAATGGCCGTTTTTCCTAGACTATACCATTCCAGCATATATAATTAAGAGACTTGCCCTTACTTCTGCTGGTATTAGAACTTTCAGATACAGGAGCAGAAAAACCTTTTAGATATTGAGACCACTAGTTTCATACAAAAAGCAATGATTGCAAGACTGAGGAGCCACCATATCCATACTGAGCATAAGTGTTGGAAATCCAGCACTTCTTTCTAAGAAGGAAGGTTCTAGAATCTCAATGTTTTATTATTCATCAAGATTTGAGTTTTTTTCAGCATGACATGAACACCCTTTATGTTCTTAAGCTTATAATGCCATGTTAATGAGACAACATGAGGAGAAAAGACAAGTGAATTCTTACTTTGGGGAGGCTTGAGGTATAGGAGGTAATCGTTCTGAGAAACATGTTATAGAATATTTGTTGTTGGGTTTTTTGTTATTTACCTTGTATTCTATGGTTTAAAGAAATTATATGAGTTAGAAAATTATCAACAAGCATGAATCTTTTCATACACAAAGAAGACTAGGAAATGGGGATTGTATATAAGATCACAAGTCTATAATCTGGTTGTTTCTTTTAACATATGTTAAAATTTAACATGGTAGGGGCAGCTAGGTGACGCAGTGGATAGAGCACCGGCCCTGGAGTTAGGAGTACCTGAGTTCAAATCCAGTCTCAGACATTTAACACTTACTAGCTGTGTGACCCTGGGCAAGTCACTTAACCCCAATTGCCTCACTAAAAAACAAAAAAATTAACATGATAGTACCAGTCTTGCTGTGCTTCTGTGTATCGCATTCTGGGTTTTAAGTAAATGTCCTTTTGACTTACTACACTGTCACATGTTTAATTCTAGCTAGTGTGAGATTTAAAATTGGATATTAGATCATAAATCTCCCCTACTTAACCTTTCCCTTAATTTATCTCCCAGACTAGTAAATGGAAGAAGCTTTTGGTTTTCTAGATAGACCTTTTATTGTTATGGTAGTCACAAGGTGATGTTGATTAGAAGGATAGGAAAGTAGAAACTTTCATATTTTTTTACCACACTAGTCTAGGCTGAATATGGCTTAGGGAGCTCATGAGCAGCAGTTTTGAGTAGATGATCTACTCAAATAGAGAAATAGATTTTATTTTTTTTAAGCGGGGCAATGAGGGTTAAGTGACTTGCACAGGGTCACACAGCTAATAAGTATCAAATGTCTGAGGCCAGATTTGAACTCAGATCCTCCTGAATCCAGGGTCGGTGCTTTATCCACTGCGCCACCTAGCTCCCCCAGAGAAATAGATTTTAGGAACCTGCATGAATCATCAGGATACTACACAAGTAGTAGGAACATAAGGTGATTTTCCAGAGTAGCTAGCACCTGTCCATAACAAGGGATTGCCACATAGGCAGCTGTGCGATGATAAGTGTCTAACAACTAACTTCCTGAAAATATAAAAGATGCTCTTAAGTTCAACCTGTATTAACATTTTCTCCATCACTTCCTTAAGTCTAGATAAATTATAGAACAATAAATCAAGTTCTCATTTGTAGCATTTGTCTGGATTATAAATGTAGCTAGGTGGTGCAGTGGCTAAGAGCACAGGAGCCAGAGTCAGGAAGATTCATCTTTGCAAATTTAAATCTGCCCTCAGACATTTCTTAGCTGTATAACCCTGAGCAAGTCACTTCACCCTGTTTGCCTCAGTTTCCTCATCTGTAAAATGAGCTGGGAAGGAAATGGCAAGCCACTCCAGTATCTTTGCCAGGGAAACCCTAAATGGGGTCCCAAAGGATCAGACACAACTTAAAAACAACCCAGCAACAACAAATGCTTACACTGAACATTTAACAGTTGGTTTTTGTTGTCCAGTTTGAGTTGGCTCCAGCACACTCCTGCATATAGGGAGTACTCTTCATATGTTCATAGCATCATGGGTTGTAGACATGGGAGGGATCTTAGAGGTCACCTGGTTTAATCCTCTCCTTTTACACTGAGAAAACTGAAAGTTGAAAAAATTGTCTCAGAAAATAATAAGGCAGAGAGCTGGGATTCTAAGACATTTAAATTTAGTGTGCTTGCCACTGAAACTGGAAAACTAAGGCTACCTACTTGTACACCTGATAGAAGCCTGACAGAAAATCCACTTAGGAGGCATGGGGAATGATGGAAAGAGTACTAAGTAAATTGGAAGTCAGAAGATCTGGGTTCAAGTCCCAGGGATGGTACTGTCCAGCAGAATGATTCTGGCTAAATCACTTTGGATGCATCTATAACATAGAGCAGGTTTTGCTAGGTGATTTAAGGCCACTTCTGTCTCTGAATGTCATGGCTCACGGCTGTTCTGCCCCATAAAGAATGAGAAAATCATTAGCAAGTATAAACATTTCTGCACACAAAAGTCATAAAATATGGATTGTACATGAAACCACAAGTCTACTACATCCATAACTATATACCTGAGTAAGTAGCAGGCATGACTAGCATGCTTTAAAAGGTAGTGTCTTAAACAGATTCCTTGTACGAGACCAATTATCAGTCAGCCTCTCTCTCTCCCATGGTGTTCTCTAACACTCCTAAGTTTTGATTTTTCTTAATTTTAGACTCAATTCATGACTTCCTCTTTAATCCTCTGAATCATCTGCTACTGTGAATGTCTGTCTTTGACCTTAGCCTGGTATTCTGTTTACTCTTTCAGAACTCAGCTTGGACCATAGGCTTACACCTACCTCCCTGGCCAAGGTGTGTTTCTTTCATTTCCTCAGTCTTCTTCCTTCTCCAGGGACGGTTTGAGGTTCAATATTCCTCAAACCAAGCTCAGACAATAGAAAAGTCACTTAACTTAAAGGCTGTGAGGTGGAATAGTGGATAGAGTTCTAGAACTGGAGTCAGGAAGACCTGAGTTAAGCTCTGTCTTCAGACACTTATTAGCTGTGTGACTCTGGTCAAGTCACTTAACATGTCTGCCTCAGTTTCCTCATCTGTAAAATGAGCTAGAGAAGAAAATGGCAAACCACTCCAGTATCTTTGCCAAGAAAACCTCAAATGGGGTCACTGAGAGTCAGACTTGACTGAACAACAATATGACATTCTGACTAGAAGCCTTGGAAGTGTTCCAGTGACAGTTGGGCCAGGCCATAAAAGGACTAGCTATATTCAAGGAGTCTGAGGCAATAGGGTTTTTAGAAAATAAATAACTGGTTCTGGAAGTGCATAGTATTAGTCGTCCTGATTTCCAGCCACATGGTAAATCCCCCTGACTGGTTCACCAAGCAGCCTGGGAACCTCCTGGGGACTCTGGAACAAGTCAGATTGTTAATAGATCTTTCCATCCAGAAAACACTTCATGGCTTGGGTCAAGGCAGCATTTTTGGTCTCTATTTACATAGGACATTTGTTAGGTTACCCTGTACCTCATGAGCAACAGCTTCTCATTGAGCAATTCAGAGGGGTTCTTACAAAATCTCCAGAAGATTTTGGATTAAAAATAAATCTGTGAGAGGTAGCTAGCACAAGTGTTTTATTCCCATTTTGCAGATGAGAAGACTGAGGATCAGAGAGATGATATGGTATACAGGTGATAACAGAGCTAATGAGTGTTGAAGCAGTGATTTGAACCCAGGTCTCTTGATCCAAAATCCAGAACACTTTCCATTCGTCTACATCGTGTCCAGACCTGACAGGTACTACACTCACTGGCCCAGGCAGGCATAAGGGGCCACAGTATAATATACCATTTCCTTCAGGACCTGAAGTTAGGATTTGTCATGGAATGTACCTGTCCTATTCAATCAATTTTGCCAGCATAGAGTCTTGCCTTCAGTTGTGCCTGAAGCTACTAAAGTCCCTCCAGCAGCCTCTCTACCAACTGCCAGCAGCACAGTGCTGAACATGGGGTAGTTTGTGCAGCTTAGGCATCGCTGATACCCAGCCTAGCTCCACTTCCGATGTACCCTGCACAAATAAGGAATGGGTCTGTCCAAAGACTGGCCCAGCTAGCTCCAATTGCAAAGAGGAATTTGATAAAGCCCTTCCCACCAAACCCAAACCGACACAATCTAGCATTGAATAACACCTGACAGAGTCCCTCCAGAAGCCCTTCTGTCCTTGACCCTTGAAATTGAACTTCCCAACCCTAGATGCTGCCACTCCCAGCTTTGGTGCTCTGAGGCTTTGGAAACTATTACAAGTTTGGTCCTCATGTAGCAAGAAGGATCACTGTAATCCTGCATCTTCCCAGTTCTTTTCTAGATTAGAGGTGTCTACCATGCTGCTCATGCTACATCCTGCAACATTCCAGAGAGGGCCAGAACCAGATGAAAACGTAACTGTGAAATATTTGACCAAAGAAATAAAAATACATTAAAACAAAGATAATGTTACATTTTAAAACAAACTTAAGTCTGTGGCCTACAGAGATCCTATTGTATGGATTGTTGCTGTTGTTCGTTTCTTTTTTTCTTTTTTTAAATTTTTTTTTTGTGGGGCAAAGAGGGTTAAGTGACTTGCCCAAGGTCACACAGCTAGTAAGTGTCAAGTGTCTGAATCCAGATTTGAACTCAGGTCCTCCTAGCTGACCCCTGATGTTGTTCATTTCCATCAGACTCTTCATGATCCATGGACCATGCTGTCCATGAGGTTTTCTTGTTAGAGGTAGTTGAGCAGTATACTCTTTCCTTTTCCAGTGGATTAAGGAAAACAGAGGTAAGGTGACTTGCCCAGAGTTACACAGGTATTGAGTGTCTGAGCTTGGATTTGAAATCCGGTCTTCCTGACTCCAGTCCCAGCACTTTATCCACTGAACCACCTAGCTGCCTCTATGAATGAATTACTGGCCCCCTTTTTAATTTGAGTTTGACATCACTGATCTAGGTAATTGACTGGCAAGAGCTTATGTTCAAACTAGTGACTCAGGGGACCAAATCCCCCTATTTGGATACCCTCAATAGCACTTGCTCCTTAGCCCTTCCCTTTGTCAGTGGTTCTTGGGATCTTTGGGCTATATTCCCATAATCCGGACATTGCATGGGATTCAGGGAACATAACATTCCGTTCTCTATACTGCTAGAAGTATTACTTGAAGCCAGCATGTATTGTAAATGGCTAAAGCAGCCCTAAGGAAGGGGGAAGGTGCTGTCAGTGTTCCACCCCCTATCAGAAATTGGAGTATATAATTAGCCCAGTCAAGGAAGACACATTACCACCTCAATAGTCTTATGATATGCCATTAGACAGCTAGGTGGTACAGAGCATAAAGAGAGGGACCTGGAGTTTGGAAGAATTGAGTTCAAATCCTAGCTTAGACACTTACTAGCTGTGTGACCCTGGGTAAGTCACTTAACCTCTGTTTGCTTCAGTTTCCTCATCTGTGTAATAGAGATAATAAATAGTACCTTCGTCCAGGGTTGTTGTGAGGATCAAATAAGATAATACTTGTAGAATGCTCAGCACAAGTACCTGGCACATAGCAGGTTCTTAATGTTTATTTCTTCCCTTTCCCTCCCTCTACTTCTCATTTACTTATCTACTCATTATTATTATCATTATTATATTACTCATCTACTTCTCATGGTCTTAAGAGCACCAATTCTGGTCAGTCAGATCTATTTGTTGACCAGTCTAAAGAATCATGCTTCTGAAAGAATTTCTGGAAGAAGACACACCAGAAGGTACTCGTTCAAGCACTAGGATTTCCAAATTCCTGATACAGAGTAATCTGGATTCAGGAACACAAAATCAGAATTGATTAGAATTCTTGGGAATCATATTATTTTGTATTTTTAATTAAATTTATTAATGTTTTAAAATGAGTGACCATAATAATAAGTGAATAATGTTTCTGTGATAGCTCTTCTGTAAAGAAAAACAATGTAATCATAAGTGAATGGTTTATTATTACCATTAGTCAACATATTGTGACAATGATTTAGAATGTACCTAGCAACGAGCTGATTATCTTTCTTAAAATGTTTCTGACATTCTTCATACTCTTTACTCATTATTATGAATATCTAAAAATTTGTTTACTAAACAAGAAATACTAAGTTTAGTAGTATTTAAAAGAACTTTAGTCTATAGTGAATATACCATGTGGAATATATATCCAAATACTGGAAAATGCCCATGAACATTTTTAGATAGCATTTGAATGATATAAAATGAAAATCTCTTAGCAGGGTTAACAGTGCTACACAGTGCCAAATTTGTCAAGTTCAGGACTTATTTTGCTTTTAAGACATCAGTTCTTGGAAACAAACTCATAGGGTTTGTATAAAGTATATTATGTGCATAAACTTATTTAATATTTATTTCATTTGCAAGAATGAATCACCATCAGCAGAAAACAGGGCCACAAACACACTATAACATGGCAACAGTTACAAGCAAGATGGACTGATGAGATTGTGACCAATTCTCTCCTATTTGCTCCTCTCCTAATTCCAAGAAATGTCAAACTTAATCGCTGACTCCATGTGTCAGTTTTTCCTGCTCTTTCTTTAACCTGACATCATTGGATTCCTTTAAATAAGTAATGTTTTTATGTTGATTGTTAACTTTTAATTATCACAGGAGGATTAAAATACTATTCCCTAATTTCTCTACTTATTTTCCCTTGGGAGTTGAGATTTAGAAACACATAAACTTCTTGAAAACGCAGGAAAATATTTCCAGGATGGAAATGCTTCTTCCCACCAACCTATCATGTGTCCCAGAGATTATATATTCTTCTCAAATTGGTATGTCTCCAACTTGGCAATTAGTTGGTATTGGCATAGGCACCAGAAGACAGCCCAAATCAATTTGGCATGCTGAACATGGTTTTGGGAGTAGATAAGGACACTGTCAAGACAAACCAGCATTTCCCAGTCCAGAAGATCCTGAAAAACAAAGCCAATGAATCTTTGAAAGACTGCAAGGATGTTAGATGAGCCAAATGAAACAGCTGTATTCACCCAAGCCAGGTTGGGTCTGGAAGATTCTTTTCCATTCTTTCCTTTCATTTGATGAAAGTCTGCCTGCATTTCCACTTTACTCAATAAATTGTTTGGTAAACTTTTATTAAGCACCCACTCTTATGCCTAGCACCAAGGTAGCCACTGGGGATACAAAGTCAAAAACAAAACAAAACAAATTCCTGCCTTCTAGGTGCTTACATTCTATTGGGAGAAATAGCATGTACTAATATAAGTATATATAAAACACATAAAAATTATATAAAAGGTCATTTGGGGCAGAAGACGCACTCCATCTATAGGGATCAGGGAAGGCTTTATGTAGAAGGTCATATCTAAACTAAATTGTGAAGGATCGAAGGCATCTTAAGAACAGAGGTGAGTAGGGAGTGCATTCCAGCCTGTAGGTATAGAATGTGAAGTCCACATGTTTGTCTGAAAACTGCTCAATAATGAACCTCCAGAAGCTGTTGGGCTCAGCAAAAGGAGGTCACAAACTTCATTCGTAACCATCTAGCACTTCTTGTTTTCCATTAGTTCTTGAGGTCATCTTGAACTTCATCCACCAGATCCTTATCCTCTCATCATGGATAGACAGGAAGAATATGTAGTCTGAGAGATTCTGGATGCATAGAAATAATAGCAAACTAGAACCTGCTAGTTTGGGACAGCTATGGATCCAAAGAGAGATCACAGAGCCCATATCCCAGAATTGTTGGAGGCCTTTTATCTGCCTATTATCTCAGGGATTTAATGGTGAATGGCCCCAATGAATTTAATGATGAGAATGGAATGTAACAAGAATGATGGAATTGGCATGAAGATCAGATGAGAATGTGGGTGAAAAGGAGGTGATCCTTATAAATTGCATTCAGTTTGGGGAAGGTCATGAAGGTACAAGTTGTTGCTCCAGCTGATAGTGGTTTGGGCAAATTGGGAGAATCTCATTGGGAGGGCTCAGCCAGATATGAAATTTTTATGTGCCTATGTGGTGAATACAACAAATGACTTCCATGTACCTTTTCTATCTCAGTCTCCCATCTCTCAATACTGAACTTTTTAGTATGAATACCTCAACCTTAACTTTAACAGGTACCATACACACCTTGTTGTGTACCCCTGATTTTGACCTTGTTTCAATCATTGATATTCTCTTCTATCTCTGGAAGGATCATGGAACTACTTACTGATCATTGGTTCATTCTATTCTGGGTTCCTAAACTCGATCTGCAATGGCACATTGTTGTTCCTGCTTTATTCTCAGTGTAATATAGGAGAGGCATTGGTCTGTATCAAGGACCCTACCCAACTAACTACAATTGTGTCCTCTGCCCCTGAGACATATAGGGCAGTGCAGTATTAGTGCTATCTCAGTAACAATCTCTAAGAAGAGATGAAGAGTGGAGGGACAGGGGGCAGCTAGATGGCACAGTGGATAAAGCACCAGCCCTGGATTCAGGAGGACATGGGTTCAAATTCGGTCTCAGACACTTGACACTAGCTGTGTGACCCTGGGCAAGTCACTTAACTCTCATGGCCCCGGAAAAAAAAAAAGAGTGGAGGGACAGTGTCTGCATACATAGCTTGTCTGAAACTGTCTCAGGTTGAATACTTGAATAAAAGACTGTCAGTGCTCTGACCTAACCCTGCCTCATGGCATTTTCCTCACTTTGCTCTATGCCCACATACCCCTGGCTTTGGACTTTTTTTTGTTGTATTTTATACCCAGGCTCCTGGATTAGTTGCTTTTCTGAATTCCTGGCTTTGGCCTTGATCTGGCTTTCTATTTACCTGATTGGATCTAAGCTTGAACTATGGCCTTTTACTCCCAGGCATGTTCTTTCCTTCTTGGTCTGTTAATTATGAGTGCTATACACCAACTCTCAGCCTATATGCTCATATTCTTCCCATGTAGGGGAATAAGGAACTGAAAAATCCCTTTATTCTCTGTTTTATTATGCTATCATAGAAATTTAAGGTTGTAAGGAGCCTTGGAAGTCACTGAGCCCAACCCACATCCACTAATAATTTATTTTATAACATTTCTGACAAGTATTAATCTAACATAAGTTTGAAGACCTCTGGTGAGGGGAAGCCACCACCTCCCAAGAGAGCCTAGTCTGCTCCACTTTGGGATGGAACACAGCCATCTGGAAATTAACATTCATAGATGATGGCAATTATTTTACCCTCAAGAACCCACTAGGAATGGAAGCTGCAGTTCCTCAATGATACTAGAAATTTTCAATTAGTTCCACGAGTCAGGCAGAGTTCTATCCTATTAGTCATAGTATAGGTTGTGGTAGTTGGTTCCTGAAGTATCTTGATGAAAAATATTACCCAAGGCAAAGGACCCCATAGGATTGGTTTGCTAGCAATATGAGACACCACGGTAATTTTAGAATTGCTTGTATATCTGGAGGAAGTGTTGTAATGATGGTTTAGGCCTTTCTTTTTTCTTTTACTATTTTGGACATTTCACTCTTTTTGTGTTAAAGTATCTGTGTCCACTTTTTTTTTTTTTTTGCAGGGCAGTGAGGGTTAAATGACTTGCCCAAGGTCACACAGCTAGTGTCAAATGGCTGAGGCTGGATTTGAACTCAGGTCCTCCTGAATCCAAGGCCAGTGCTTTATCCACTGAGCCACCTAGCAGCCCCATCTGTGTCCACTTTTGTTAGATTCTCAACTTTCATGCCGTTATATTAGATCCAATTATTTCTGTCATCTTCAGCAATTTTTCCCCAGCTACTGTTTCCCATTTTGTGACCTTGGGGATTGATAGAAACATAGAATTTTAGTGTTGGAAGGAACCTTAGAGGTTATCTAATCCACCCACCCAGTGAGGAATCACTCCCATATCAAACAGTTAATGTGGAATGGAAAGCGTACAATGTCAATATTTAGAATGGCACTGTTTAACCAAGGGTGGTTTTTCCCTCCTCAGAGTAATTACCTTGTGTTTGGATTCTTGGTTTTCATACAAGAAACTGGACTTGCTAGCTATTACATCTACCAAACGGAGTCTAAGCTTATGTAAATGTTGAATAATGAATTAAAATGGAATTGTCACTTGCAATTGTGCTTTAGAGATATAATATGGTTTTAGAGCCAATAGACCCCCTAATGTCCCAACTTAACACTTGTGCTACTTGCCAAGAAGATAGCAAAGGAGAAAGCTGGAGTTTCAGCATAGCAGTGGCCTTGTCACAAATTAACCACTTCCAAAATATGAAGAGAACATAAATTATAAGTGTGGTGTGTGTATATATATATATATATATATATATATATATATATATATATATATATATACATATACATATATGCACACACACATATACACACACGTACACACACATATATGTATATGTTATAGTAAGGGGGCAAGGAATTAGGGGAGGTATTGATCAATTTGATCAGTTCCTCCAATCAACTTGATGAAAGTACTGGGTCTGGGTCTCTGGAAGTAGCAAAGGGTCATGTCCTTAGGGAAAGAGAATATATCAACTAGCACGAATTCCTGCTTGGGTTTCAAAGAATAGGATTGCCTTTTGCTGATTGACTATCTACAAAACTGACTGAGTTACTCTTTCTTCCTTTAGCACTTCCTCTTTGCCTTTTCTCTTTATTGCCTTCTTCCAGAGTGCAGAAAGACATAGAAGGGATTTTTCTTTCTTTCCTCTCTCCAAGAAGTTATTTGCATTCACTGAATGTTAAATGTATTTTTGCATCAGTTTATGGGCTTTTTTTTTGGTCAGAAATTCTCTATTTAGAAGCTCTGGTACCTATATTCTCCTTGAATTTACAGTTAACCCATGAAGCAAATCCCAAAGTTAAGACAGCATTATTAGGCTGAGTGGGAAAGGGTACATCTAGAGCTGCTATGAGTTTTTGCAGGAAACATCTCAGTGTCCTGCTTGCTGCTATCCATTAAACTGAGAATGTTCACTCTGATGATTTCTTCTCTCAGTCTGAGTGCAAACACACATTTGTTAATGCCACTAATATAATCAACTCCTGGGGTCAGCTAATGGTGATATTCCATGTAGCCACATCCAGAAGAAGGTAGAATGGAAAATGGCAAAAAGAAAACCCTAAAAACAGAGAAAAAAAAAGCTTGATTTTACCAATAATGGGAGAGGCAGCTAATTCTCATTCAGGCAGTTATCCAGACTTAGTTCCAGTCTCTGAAACTCAAACAACATAGCACCAGTGGACATAGTCACATTTCATGGGGAATGAATGGGAAAAAAACCTTTTATTAGATAATGACTATGTGCCTGGTAAGGAGTTGACCCTTAGCTTTCTCCATGGGCTCCTGAGTAATTCCATCATGTAGATTGGGAAACCCATCAGGTTTATCAGTGATTCTTTTGCTCTATCTCCACTTCTCTTACACTATTCTTTGTTCTTCAGATCTTTTTTGAAATCTTTACATTGGCAAAAGTACTAATAACCAGGCATATCAGCTCCGACCCTTAGTGCTCTAATTCGATTGAGTCCAATCCAATCCAATCCAATGTGCATTTATTCAACATCTAGTATGTTGAAGGCACTATGCTAGATGCTAACAAAAGAAAGATGAAATAAGAAGGAGAATCTTTCCTCAAGGAGTGCATAATCTAATAGGAAGAATAAGACATGTACACAAATGACCATCTTGTCCTGTTGACTGGGTCATGGAAAGACAAACATGAGCCAGAGTTTAGCAGGAGGTTAGTGGGCAATTAACACACTGTGGCTCAGAGTGTAAGAGAGTCAACAAGTCTGGTGGGGTGAGTGATAGAAGGAAGCATGATTCAAGCACAGAGCCTGAGTCAGGGAGTCAGTAGATCAAAAAGGTAAGCACAGTCCAAAGTTCAAAGCCAGGAATTTAACAAATGAAGAAATCCCAGATCCAGGGGACTGGAAAGAAAGGGTGAATTTGTAAATAGGAAATAAATGGCCAGGGGGAATCTACACAGTCTTGAATCAGGAAAACAATGTGGGGGAAGGAGAATGGTATCTCTATAACCAGGTTTATTTGATTGACATGAAAGATCAGTTTGAGGCAGCTTCATTTTGGGGAAGGTGGTATATCAGTCACTTCCCTCTTCTCCACTCCTCTGTCTACCTTCACATAACCACCTGACTCTTAGACTTGCTATGACTGAAGGCAGAATGTGATGAGTCTGTAGGAGAGGTTTAGAAGAAGTGCTATGAAAAACTGTGACCAAAAGGTCACTTTCAGGTTGGGGATAAGGGAAAGAAAGCTCATTGAAGGCAATAATATCTGAGTGGGTCTTTAAAGGAAGAGGAGAATTGCAAATGGCAGAGATGGCAGGAAAGAGGGGGAGTCTACTCCAAGCATGAGGGACATTGTGAGTAGAAACAAGAGTGCCAGACAAGAAGTGAAGACAGTGAGCAATGCAGTTGGAACGGAATATAAAGAGGAATAACAGAGCATAAGTCAGGACAGTTAAGTGGGAGTCAGCTGGTGATGGAACCTGAATGTTAGGGTAAAAGTGTTTATGTTTTTTTCAGTAGGCAATGGGGAGCCACTAGAGGTTTTTGAGGAGAGGAAAGATAAGAAAATTAGTTAGGGAGCAATCTGAAAATATAAAGAGGTTCCAGGAAGAAGAGCTTAGAATGTATCACAAGTCTTTGAGGAGTAAAGCAG
Organism: Dromiciops gliroides; assembly: GCF_019393635.1. Taxonomy (NCBI): domain Eukaryota; kingdom Metazoa; phylum Chordata; class Mammalia; order Microbiotheria; family Microbiotheriidae; genus Dromiciops; species Dromiciops gliroides. The sequence goes on from NC_057862.1 coordinate 144,029,371, forward strand.
ATTCAAGCCAAGGTTGTTGTAGCAGGAGTTAAAAGAAAGGAGGAGGATGTAAGATATGGCATGGAGGTAAACTAATGCATCTTGATGCCTGATAGGGAAGGCGAGAAGAAGGAGAAGAGCTAGTTCAACCTGGTATGTACATAAGATACACACACACATATATGTAGCAAACTTTTAGTACTTATAAATGCTAGCTATTATTATATTATTTGATGCCCACTATCTCAGAAGGGGGTAGAGTAGGGCAGAGTGGTGGAGAAAGATGCAGTAGACATCATTAATCATGGTCTTAGGAAAGTGGTAAGTGCATCATCAATGGGCTCTAACAGCTGGATCACTGTGACTTTTGAGAAGAGCTCAGCACCATTAGGGATAATGTCTCAGGGCAGAAAAAGGAAATAGGATGGGCCTTGCAAGGGTATGTGGCAAGAGGGTTCAGAGGAGCGCAAGTTGTGAGCATGGTATGCTGGAAGGATTCCAGGGGGGAGAAACATGCTGGCTACTGCCTGACATGTCTGTCATTTCTACCAGATTAAGAAAAGCAAGGACCTCTAAATTTTGGCTCCTTATGAGGAATCTCTACTCACCCTGCCCAAGTTACAGCTCCGCCAGTAAGTAGTTTGAAATGTATTATGGCACTCCTGCTCCAGCTCCTGCTCCAGCCACTTTAGTTTGAATCTGCTTTACATCTCACATAAATTAGATCAAGGGTAAATATATGTTTGGTTGTCATTTGCATAAATATGATAACTGAAGCCAGGGAATGAATGAAATTACTAGGAAAATGTAGAGAAAAAAAGGGAAAAGGGCTAAGGAATGAGCTTTATGGGGATACCCATTTTTAAAGGACAGTGGGAGATTGAGAAGCCAGTGAAAGAGAAATTGCTGCCAGAGAGGAAGAAGGATCCCTATGGGAGTGCAGTCTCCTAGAAGTCAAGGGAGAGGAAATAGAAAGAAAGATATTGGTCAGCAGAGCCACATACGGAAGAGGGGTCAAGGAGGTTGAAGACTGAACAAAAGTCTCTTGGTTTCTTTCCATAAGGAGGTCATTAGAAACCTCGGAGAGAGAAGTTTCAGTACAAGAAAACTGATAAGGCATATCTGCTGAATTCTGACAGTCCTGATTGAAAGTTTTTACCATTTCTCAATACACACTGAAGAATTTATTAGAATTTACCAAAGAAGCTTTCAAACATGAATTTGGGAGTGGAATGGAAAAAGCACTTCAACTAACATCTCTCTGAATAAATTTAGCAGCTAAGTGATGGAAGTTTGGTTAAACTCCAGACAGTCCACGGTGTCCTAGTTGTATTTGGGAAAAATACCATTGCCATCTAATTACAAGCAGGTGAATATATTGCTTCCAATTAGCATTTCAACAAAGGAGCAAGAATGTTTAAGGAAGGAGGGGGGTCAGAGATAGGCAGAGAGACAGAGAGAGAGAGGCAGAGAGACAGACAGAGACAGAGACACAAAGAGACAGAAACAAAGACACAAAGAGAGACAGAGACAGAGAGAGACAGAGACAGGTACACACACAGACAGAGACACAGAGAGAGAGAGAGAAAGAGAGAGAGAGAGAGAGAGAGAGAGAATCTTTGCATCAATCATAGGATCATAGATTTAGAAGTGGAAGAGACTTTAGAGGTCAGCAAATTCAATGCTCTCATTTTGTAGTGTGAGAAAATAATGGGATTTGGCAGATGCCCAGGGTCCCCACCTGAAGATTGATTTGGAATCGATTGAATTGGTTGAGACTGACTGAGAACCTACTTAAGGTAGGTTAAATTGAGACCACACCTGGTGGGCCCTAAGTGGGGTGTTGTTCTCAGAGGCTGTGGACTACGACATCAACATGACACCACCCTCAACCAATCATCTTGAAGGACTTCCCCTTCCCGGGGGAGGGGGACGGGGACAAGAAGTAGGAAGTGAGGCTGGCTTCTTGGCTCTGGTCTTTTTTTGTTCCAGAACCTCGGGTTGGTGGCAGAAAGGAAAGGAGAAGAAGGAGGCCAGTCTGAATGCTAAGGGAGATAGGCTTTTCCTTCTGTACTTTCTGTACTCCACGTGTTCTCTTTTGATTCTTTAATAAATGCTGAATGCCAAAAACTGGTGCTGAGGTTTGTAGTTTATAAGTAAACCTTAGCTAGTTCTCCCCCCATACTGGGGTTAGAAACAAAGCAACCACACATTAAATTTTTAAACATCACAGTAGGTAAAGGAATTGAAGCCCAGAGAGGTTATTTACTTGTCCAGTGTCACACAATTGGTAAGTGTCTGAAGTAGGATTTGAACATGTCTTCCTCACTCCAAGGTTCACTACCTATGCTACCTCACAATTGATGCTTGAGATGGAGGTGCCAACCATACTTGTATTATCATGATATAGGCACACTATTGATTAAATTAATTGGGAGTCCTGACTACAATGGGTTAATAAAAGAGATCAGTGCTTTTGAACTCTGTGTGTGTGTGTGTGTGTGTGTGTGTGTGTGTGTGTGTGTGTGTAACACTGGCTAGGTATCTATAAAATCATTTTTATAAAGTCTAAGTAAATCGGGAAGGTCCTCTGTATTACCAAAAGTGGATGGAGATCCTTACCAAAATATAGTTTAATGTGACATAGCAGCTAAAATGTATATTTTCCATATTCCATATTGCCATATGTTTTCTATATATTTCCATATATTTCTTTGTGACACTTTCTATCTGGGGAAACCACAATAGACTCTCAAAGTTGGAAGCAATAGCAGGTGCTGTTTAGTCTAATACATAAGTAGCAAGAATGATCTCTACAACATCCTTGACAAGTGGTCATCCAGCGTTATATTGAAACTTTCCAATGAAAGGGAAGCCATTACTTTCTGAGGCAGCCTATAACACTTATGAATGCCTCTCATTGTTAGGAAGTTTTTCCTTACATCAAGCACAAGTCTGCCACTCTATATCTTCTACCTACTGTCCCCAGTTATTTATTTTTTTTGGGGGGGAAGCAATGAAGGTTAAGTGACTTGCCCAGGGTCACACAGCTAGTAAGTGTTAAGCGTCTGAGGCCAGATTTGAACTCAGGTCCTACTGAATTCAGGACTGGTGCTTTATACACTGTGCCACCTAGCTACCCCTGTGCCCCCAGTTCTGCCCTCTGTGGTCAAGTGGAACAAGATGAATCCCTTTTCCTCATGATCACCCTTCCAAGACTTGAAGACTGATAGTATATTCCACTCAAGTAGTCTCAAATACATCCTCAATTATTCCTTCAGCCAATCCACAAATGGCATGTTCTCAAAGTTCTTCCCTATCCTGGTTGCCATCCTCTGGGAGCTTTCCAGTTTATCAACATCCTTCCTAAAATGCAGTACAACTGAACTTTCACCTCCTTTCTGGACACAGTGCTTCTCAATGTAGTCCAAGATTGATATAAAATGGTTTCTTTTTTGGCTGCCATATCATATGGTCACCTTACATTTATCTTTTTTTTTGTGTGAGGCAATTGAGGTTAAGTGACTTGCCCAGGGTCACACAGCTAGTAGGTGTCAAGTGTCTAAACTGCATTTGAACTCAGATTCTTCTGAATCCAGGGCCGGTGCTGTATGTACTGTGCCACCTAGCTGGAGTCACCTTATATTTAACTTATAGTTCACTAAAATCATAGAAATCTAAATAAGTTGCTATCTAACCACACTTTATGGAGTATAGTATCTGACACATGTGTTATTGCTCTTGAGTCGTTTCAGTTGTATCTAACTCTTTGTGACCCCATTTAGGGTTTTCTTGGCAGAGATGCTAGAGTAGTTTATCATTTTTTCTTCAGCTCATTTTACCAGATGAGGAACTGAGCCAAATAGGGTTAAGTGACTTGTCCAGAGTCACATAGCTAGTTAATGCCTGAGGCTGGATTTGAACTCAGATTCTCCTGATTCTAGGACTGGCACTCTATCCACTGCGCCACCTAGCTACCATCTGACACACAGCAAGTATTTAATACATGCGGATTTATCAATAGATGCTTAATACATGATTCATGTCATATATGTGAAGTTAACTTTTTGAATACAATCGTAAGATATTACAGTCATCCCCATTAAATTGTATCTTATTTTACTTACTCCAGTGTTCTCTCCTAGAGAAATCTTTTTGCATCCTGACTTTGTTATCCAAAATGTCATTTGTCTATATTGGGTTTGAATCATTTATGTCAATTAATAATTTTTCCCTCCATGCTTTTACATAAGTCAGTGCTTCTCCAAGCATGGTCCAGAAACCTCTTGGGGGTGTTTTATGACCCAGGGGGTCCACATGTTCTCTTATACTAAGATATTTTAATTTATAATACTATATACATAAACAAAAGCCCTTTGAGTTCCTCTATGATTTTTTTTAAGTGAGGCAATTGGGGTTAAGTGACTTGCCCAGGGTCACACAGCTAGTAAGTGTCAAGTATCTGAGGCTGGATTTGAACTCAGGTCCTCCTGACTCCAGAGCCGGTGCTCTATCCACTGCACCACCTAGCTGCCCCTTCCTCTATGATTTTTAAGAACATAAAGGGTCCTGAGGCCAAATAGTTTGAGAAACACTGATCTAAGTAGATAGCAAAGAAGTTAGATACCATAGGGTCAAGCAAAGACATGTAAGAATCTCCACTAGAGACCTCACTACTAAAGTCAGTATGGCATAGCAGAATAAGCCTTAGACTTGAAATCGGATGCATGATTTTGACTTGGTAAGAACCTTAGTTTCTTCAGTTCTAAAATGGGAACAATAACATTCCTACTACCCACCTAACAGGATTGTTATGAGGAAGATACTTCAAAAACCATTATGTATTTACATCTATGTGAGTTATTATTTCCCTGAAAATTTCATGGCAAGCTCTCAACCCTTAAAAAAGTCCATTTTATATGAAAAATTTAGAGCTGGAAGTGAAATTTAGAGCATCTACTACAACACTATCAGGAAACTCATCTATTCTAAAACCATACAAAAAGCTGAAACAGGTATTGAGATGCATAAACAGTGGCTCCCATCCTGGCTAGAAAGTAGTGGAATGAATACTGAATGAATGGGAAAAAATCCCACATTTATTAAACACTTACTATGTGCAAAGCACTGAGGATAGAAATAGAAAAGGAACCTACATTCTAATGATGACGGTGACACATAGGGAAGGTTTTAGCTTAAAGTTCCCATGGTGCTTAGAGTAGAGAAGCAAAGTAGATGATGGTCATTTGTCTTCTTTAATGTCATTCCCACTAATAAATCCACATCAATTTCTGATGTTGAACCATTTGACCGTGCCAAGGATTTTAGTGGCAAGGATTTTCCTTTCTAGGAATTCAAGGGAGGTGGCTTTAGCACCTGCAGGAGCAGTTGACAGGGTATATCTCCACAGGGGTTGCTTCCCAGGATAAAGGCTACAGGCATTCAGCTGGAAAGGTTGATATTCTCAAAGGTCTTTGGTTCAGGGTCCTGGACTGTCCTCATTGGGGAGGGGAGACAATGGTCAAAGTAGTGGCAGTAGTTTGATTTGCTGGCACACACTGCCTCCTGTCTCCCTATGAGGGTGCTTACTCTCTCTCTCTCTCTCTTTTTTTTTGTTGGGGCAATGGGGGTTAAGTGACTTGTCCAGGGTCACACAGCTAGTAAGTGTCAAGTGTCTGAGGTCGGATTTGAACTCAGGTCCTCCTGAATCCAGGACCGGTGCTTTATCCATTTCACCACCTAGCTGCCCCCGGGTGCTTTCTCTTAAAGGTGCTGCCTTGTCTTGCCAGTGGATGGCAGTTGGTTGGCAGTTTGTAGGGATGGTTGGCTCCTTTCCCATAGGATTTGCTTTTCTGGATGATGACTGTGATGGCTGGTCTTGAAGCAGAATAAGTGGGCTGGAGAGTGCTGCTACTCCTAGGGCTTCTGTGCTCATCTGGAGGTCACAGGTAAATAGAAATGCCTCTATTGTCTTTGAAACAGTCTTGAGATTTAGGGACCTTAGGCTCTATTCCCTACTTTATGTGCATAGACCTTGAGTTACTTGGGCCCCAATTTTCCCCCTTCACTTAAGGTCTTCAGGTGGATACTAGGGATCTCTGAGGGGATTCTTATTCTGTTATAGGTTAGACAAGATAATGTTTTACCTCCTTTCCAACTCTGAGATTCTGTTATTCTGTGATTTTGTTTATAGGACTATCTGTCTATGTGACCATGTGCTAGAACCAGTTTGTATGGGTACATGAAAGCCAATGGTTAAACTTTCAGTGTGAGCACCTATATTTTAGGAATCAGCAAATGCTACAAATCAGGGCTATATTTATTGTTTTGTTGATTGTCTAGATTTAAGAAAGCAATGGAGAAAATGTTAATAGTGTAAGTTAAAAGTAAAAGTATTTGTTCATATGTTATTTCCCCAGTCAGTTGTTAAACATTTGCCAGCATACTACTGAGTATAGCTCTCTGTCTAGACTCTATGTTACCTTTAATTCCTATCTCCCACAAGGCCTTATAAACTTTACTGCATCATGTCACCCAGTGTGTTTTTAGCCTTACAAGGTTTAAAGTGAAATCAGCCTGTAGGATGACGGTGGGCAAGACACAGACGACTGAAGTCACTGAGGAAGAACAGCAGTTATGTTCTGAGCTCTCTGGCATCAGTGGATGACCAAAAATAGTGCATCTGGAGATGAGAAATGAATGTGGAGAAATACAATATCAATAGTTCAGTACCCCAGCACTTAGTACAGGACCTGACACATAGTAGGTACTCAATAGATGTTTATTGATTGATTGAAGAGGGAGAGATGGAAAAGAACTAATAACAACATCTGAACAATGCTGAGGGAAATGATGGGTACTCCAAGGCCAAGAGTGGTGTGTAAAAGGCATGAATGTATAATGAGAAACTTGCAGACTAACATCAAACAACACCAGATGCTAAGAAGACAATGTTCAATACATGAACAGCAGACAAGATCAAGAGGGGAGTGATTTAACAGAGATTGTTTATAGATCACACTACTAATAGTGTACTCTAAATTTAAACAGACTTTCTCCTACATTTTTCTTTTTTTTTTCTCTCTCTCTCTCTCTTTTTTTTTTTTTTGGCTTTTGGTGAGGCAATTGGGGTTAAGTGACTTGCCTAGGGTCACACAGCTAGTAAGTGTGTAAAGTGTCTGAGGCCGGATTTGAACTCAGGTCCTCCTGAATCCAGGGCTGGTGCTCTAACCACTGCGCCACCTAGCTGCCCCTTTATCCTACATTTTTGAGGATACAGGAGAATGAATGGGCATTAGACTCTCAGTTTTCCTTGGAGGCATGGGAGGAGAAACTACTCAGGTAAAAAAGTATACTTGCTACCTAATTCACTTTTTTGCTTTTTTCCCTTTTTTGGACTGTAATTTAAGTTCTTTTATACTGAATTTATGTGTCATCTGCCTTGATCTGTTGAGATTCATTGGCATTAGGGGCTCAGAGCTATGATTTTTCTAGATAATGAACCCTAACAGAGTCATGAGCTGGCATTTAGCTTTCTGGGATGGTGAACTACAGGGAAGGGGATAGCTACATGAGTAAAGGACATATGTAAAATGAGGGTTTTAGGCTATATAGTTTCTAAGGCCATTCTAATTTTAACATTTTCTGATTCTAATAGATGTGTCTTTATATCTATTCAAAATCTTATTATATCCAATGCCTAATTTCACATGATGATGTTCCATTAGTGATGTAAAATTTTTCTTGAGAAAATGGAAAACTGGAAGAAAATTTCACCCTTCACTTAAGGTATATCAAGCATATTCACTTATGCATGATAGTAGACACATGAACTAGACACCGAAAGTAAGATGTAGAAAAGAGCCAATTATCCAAACAATTCAAGCCAAAGTAATTTTTGTTTTAGTTATCTAGGCATACCAGAAAGAATAGTTTTGCATGCGTGTGTGTTTGTATGTGTGCAAGAAAGATACAGATACATAGAGAGAAACAAAGAAACAGATACAGAGAGAGATACAGGGACAGAGATAGACAGAGACAGAGAGAGAAAAAATACTTCAACTCTCTTATGTTTACATGTGTGGAAATGGCTTTAGTGCATGCTTTTACACTTTCTTATGTCAATGCTTTTTGCTGAAATCACTCCTCCACCTAAAAAGTCCTTCCATTTTTTGGTAGCTGTCCAAATCCTAACCAGCCTTAAGGGTCCAGCTCAAATCACTCTTTCTCTAGCATGCTTTTCCATATAAACGCTGCCCACAGTGCTCATTATCCACACTTTGCTCATTATCTCCACCATTCATTTGTCAATAAATCATATACTATCTTGTGACATCTCTTATACTGTTCATTTGTGCTGTTAAACTGTATTTATGCCTTGCTTTCTCAGCTAAATCTTAAGCCCCTTGAGGGCAGGGAACATATTAAATATTCCTGTGAATTTTCTACATCTCCTGGCATTACTGTCTTCCATATAAATAATTACAGCATTTGTTGATTGATTGAATGATTCCTCTAAGAAGCAAAAAGGAACACTGTCTTCGTCTTCCTACAAGAAATATATTTTTAATTGGAGAATTTGACTCTTCTTTTTATTATGCTGTGCTGTCAGTGAAGAATTTTTTAAAAAAATTGTGAACTCACATGAATACAGTCAGGAATAGAGAGGGCAAAATAACTGACGTGCAGTTTATGTGTGGTACTGTTTCTATAGAAATAAATATGTAAATAAAGAGAGCAAGTTATGCATATTTTACATTACGGTAGGACTTTTTCTTCCCAGTAATCTCCTTCAATCCCTGACTAAAGTCTTATTCTGATACCTCATCATGATACAGAGGTCACCTTGGACTCAAGACTGCTTCGATAAGTCCAGCCCACCATGGGAGGCTTTTATATTGAGGCCTGGGGATAGACCGTGTGTCTATTCTCTGGGAACCAGCTTAGGTTAAGCATAGGGAGGGTTATCACCAGAAAGTAGGCCACAAAATGATGAATTTTTTAGCCAGAGTAACTCATGAAGACTGTCTCCCAAGGCAAAGGGGGGTGGGATGGGGGGGGGTATACGCACATGTGAAATTTTAAATCTTCACCAATACTGAGTTTTCTAATTTATTTTTAAAAGCAGAGTTCCACATTTCAAGAGTTCAAACATTTAACAAAGATTTACTAATAATATCTCTACCAAGTCATAGGCATTGCCTATAATTGAAGTTGATCAAAGATCCTCATAGTAATTAGAAATTAAAGAACCATGTAACCCATTCATTCAACAAATATTTCCTGAGCATCTACGTACTAGGCACTGTAGTAGGAGTTTCACAAGACATCACCGTGCTCATCCCTGAAGGGGTATATAGCAAAATCTGGGGCATATTTCCTGCTCTTGTAGAATTTAATAATCTAGTAAGGCAAATATAAAACTTGTACCAAATGGTTAAATTAATTTTCCCAAAATATAAAATAGCTAGTATTTATATAGGACTTCAGTGTTTTGGGGGCAGGAGGGAAAAACTTTGCATATGTTATCTCAATTGATTCTTCTTGAGATAGATGTCATTATTATCACCTCCATTTATGGATAAAGAAACTGAAGGTGACAGAAATCAAATGACTTGGCCAGGGATATACAGTTAGTGAGCATCTGAGGCAGGGTCTGAACTCAGGTCTTTCAGTGGTCTATCCACCAGGCCATCTATCTGTCAGTAGATTTTGTTAACAAGATATAATTTGAAAGTGTAATAGGAGAGTAATTACAAAGTACTAGGTTCCACAAGGCCCCTGGCACAAATGTCATTCTCTCTACTTAAAAAGGCTCTACTTTAGTTCAGAACCTCTCCTCTGGTTAATTGCAACAGCCTTTCTTTTTTCTTTTCTTTTCTTTTTTGTTTTTGTTGGTCAATAAGGGTTAAATGACTTGCCCAGGGTCACACAGCTAGTAAGTGTCAGGTGTCTGAGGCCGGATATGAACTCAGGTCCTCTTGAGTCCAGGGCTAGTGCTTAATCTACTGTGCCACCTAGCTGCCCCCCCGCAACAGCCTTTTAATTGACCTTCCTATCTCAAGTTCCTCCCCTATCCTATCCATCCTTCATACAACTGCCAAACTAATATTCTTATGACACAGATCTGATTATGTTACCTTGTCTTCCCACTCCCCCAGTATCTTGAGAGGCTTCTTATTGATTCTAGGATCAAATACAAATTCCTCAGCCTAATATACAAAGCCCTTCACAATCTGGTTCCCACCTACCTTTCTACTCTAATTGCAAATCATCCTACTCCCTATGTTGTTCCTATTTTCATTCTCTCTCTCTCTCTCTCTCTCTCTCTCTCTCTCTCTCTCTCTCTCTCTCTCTCTCTCTCTCTCTCTCTCTCCTCCTTCCCTATCCCCTCCCTCTATCTCTTCCTCCTTCCTTCCTTCTATCCTCTCTCCCCCCAGTACTCTCCTCTCCTCCCATAGCTGTACAGCTGTACATGATAGTCAGTCTCTTGTCTCTGTTCCTTTGCATATCTGAAATGCCCTCCTTTCTCATCTCTACCTTATAGAATCCCTAGCTTCTTTCAAAACAGAGTTCAGGTAGGTAAGGGCCACCTCCTTCAAAAAGTCTTTTTATGATACTTCTACTTATTCACTTTCTCCCTCTTGAAATTTCTTTATCTTATTTTGTTTGTTCATATGTGTGTATATGTATATTATTTGTAATTACTTGTGTGTAAGCTACACTAATATATATCCTGCTTGAAGTCAGAGACTTTCTTCTTTGTCTTTGTAGCTCTACTACTTTGAACATAGCAGATACTTAATGTGTATGTTTTGAATTAATTACAAATATTATATATATATAATAAAAGTCTATACACATACGTATTATACATTTTTAAGGGTATCTCCCTATTTAGAATGTGATCTCTTTGAGGGCAGAGACTAGATCATTTTGTCTTTGAAACCCCTGGCTCAGCACAATGCTTGTTGAATGACTGAACTGAGTTGAATGCTAGTTCAGACTACCATGTTAACTATGTTAGTTTACAGATATCAAAGGCATAGTTCCAGGTGGATAGTTTGGTTACATAGCAAACAGTGACTTTCATCAGAGCTCTAGGAGAAAAAGGGTCATTTGCCTATGACCTCTAGATTAAATACCTTGATGGAAATTTACCCAGCCAGCTTTGTGGAAGCCAGCATCTAACCCTGCCAAAGATACTGTGAAATGGGAAGAAATCAAGTGAGTTTCATTCTCAAATATCATATTATTCAGACAGCAAGTCCTCAGATTATAAACCATAAAATTGTGGCTCAGGTCACATCTCCATTTTGTACAGAGCCATCTATGCTAATAGGCCTGAATAAATAACAAATAATGGTCCCTTCTGTTTCTGGGGCCAGTGTACTGCTTTGATCCTGCTGCTGGTGCCTCGTTATCAGAGCAAGTAAGAAACTGAGGCCCTTTTGACCACATGTGGTCATTAAATCTCCCGTGGCTTTTTTTACAAGAGACACTAGCCTTGTTTCTGGCAATTCTCCAGGTGGATAATTGTCTTCCATCCTGCTAGAAGTCCCTTGTGGCTTTGTAGATGTCATGGTACAAAAAAAGAAGATCCTCTTCTCTTTCCCTCCCTTGGGAACAAGTAAGTGTGACGACTGATTGGTTGGTCAGGAAATCTGTTTCTTTTTATCCAGGAGCAGGCTGGGTTTCAGGGGGAAAAGAGAAGTTTTGAGAATAGTTCTGCACATCAATGGAGAGCAGAGAATTAGGATAGTTATCTGGATAATTTAAGCCACAGACACCATTTAAAAAGTCCATTTACTTAGAAGTCTTGTGTGAAAGTGTAGAAACAGTTATCTAGATAATTTGGGCAAAAAGGAAAAGAAAAGAAGAATCCTTCCCCTAAGAAACAAACAACCTAGGCCTTCTTCTCTAATATAAAACCTCCATGGTCTTCAGGATTCCTCTCGATAAAGTGGTTCACAATCTTTCATATTTCTGTTTATAGGAACTGTGATAGTTATAGGCATTAGTGTATTGTGGTTCCTGAATATCAGGCTCTGGTCCTGGTGATGGTGCTAGGGCCATAGGTTCAAGGGATCTTAGGGACCTTGGGGCCATCCATTCCTCCATTTTTGTTGACAAGGAAATTGAGTCACAGGTTAAATGACTCACCTCGGTTCACGCAGCCAGTAATGGTATGAGGCAGGGTTGAGCTTAGGACTTCCTGAATTGAGGTAATGGAGGCATGGCACCATGGATTGAAAGAAACATGCAAATTTTACTGAACATTTACTTTGTCCCAGACACAACTAGGTACCATAAAGGGAGCCACTGTGTAGGGGATGGAACACTGGAAATGGAGTCAAGAAAACCTGGGATCAGAGTCTCTGAAACTTAAAACCTGTGTAACCTTGTATGGGGCAAGTGAGTGGAACAGTAGATAGAACACTAGGCTTAAAATCAAGAAGACCTGAGTTCAAATACAGCCTTAGATACTTACTACCTGTGTGACCCCGGGTAAGTCACTTGACCTTGTTTACCTCAGTTTCCTCACCTGCAAAATGAGCTGGAGAAGGAAATGGCAAACCACTTCAGTATCTTTGCCAAGAAAAACCCAAATGGAGTCATGATGTGTCTGACACAATTGAATGACTGAACAATAACAATCGTGTACAACTCAATTAATATCTCTTAGCCTTAGTTTTTTCCCTGATTGGAAAAATGGAAAAAATACCGAAACTTACTTCACAAACTTATTGTAAGTACTTAATGAGGCCATACATGTAAAGTTCTATACAAGCCTGAAGGCACTCTCTAAATATTAGCTATCATTACCCAGCACATAGTAAGTATATAATAAATGTTTTTTGAATGGAATTGAATTATAGGAAGATAGATACAAGGCACTGCAAGTCAATTAATTTCTCTGAGACTTTATTTTCTTATCTATAGAATGCAGATAATAATAGAACTCCACAGTATTGCTGTGAGGATCAAAAAGTATGTAAAGTGTTTTAAAAACCTTAAAGGCCTATAAAAGTTTAGACATCAATACAACAACTACCACTACTACTAATAATAATAAATATGAACAATAAAAATAAGGTAGGTACCCATTCCATGTTAAGACATCTAGAGGAGGGCCCCCAGAATATTGTGTGTATGCCTTATGGAAAATTTACAGAATTTGGGCAAGTCACATTTCATAAGAAAGCATGGATGGCCTGTCTTCTGGAAGTGTAAAATAAGTGACACAATCCATGCCCTCAAAGATTACAGTTGACTTGGGAAGATAAGACACATGCAGATAAGACAAGATGTTAATGACACAAAGTTCATAGGATTGCTGATTTAAAGCTAGGAAGGGCCTCAGAGACCATCTTGTCCAAACTCCTCATTTTACAGTTGAGGAAACTGAAGCCCAAGGGGGTCAAGCACCTTGTCTGCAAGTTCATATAGCTAGTAAGTAGCTGAGATGGGGATTTATATCTAGATCTTCTGTCCTCCTTTGATTTCCCTGTCTTTTTTTGGGGGGGTTGAGGCAATTTGGGTTAAGTGACTTGCCCAGGGTCACACAGCTAGTAAGTGTCAAGTGTTGGAGGCTGGATTTGAACTCAGGTCCTCCTGACTCCAGGGCTGGTGCTCTATCAACTGTGCCACCTAGCTGCCCTACCCTGTCTGTTTTATAGGCTGCCTCTATGACATGATTATTACTTGATAATCATCTATATGATAATTGATGAGTGGTTAATTTATTTAACAAATGTTTATTGATCACATACTATGTACACTCCTAGGTTTTATTATAGTTATAGAGAACAAAAAAGACATAGTTCCTGTCCTCCTGGTACTTACGGTTAAGTAGGGCAGATAAAACATGTACAGAAATAACTAAAACCTCAACTACAAAGTAAAAGAACCAGCAAGGTACAAAATATCATAGAGGTTCAGAGGAAATAAGAGATAACTGTGGGCTGGACTGGTAAGTTCAGTGACTAGACATAAAGAAGACAGGACTTTGCCTAGCTTTCAAAAGATAGATAACACTCAGGCAAAGAGGAAGTGGTAGAGGATTCTATATAGGATTAGGAAAAGTGTGTGTGTGTGTTTTAAATCACAAAGTATTATTCTGGAATGGTGAGTATACCAGTTTGGCATGATAATAAGGTTTGCATAAGGCAGTAATAACAGATGAGGTAGGTTGAGGCCAGGTTGTAGTTAACTTTGAATGCCAAATGAGGAATAATAGAGTGTAAAGACTATAGGCACTGAAATACCAGGTATCATTTTGAGTTGTCATTTGACATCCTATACAAAAATGATTTAAAATGAACCTGATAGTCAAGGGCAGAATGAAGAAGAAGGGGAGATGTTGGAGGCAGAGCAACCTGTTGTCATGAAGGTACATTTTAAAATTAGCTTCCAAGTTCTTGGTTGTATCCTTGCCATGGACCTGAAGAAAACAGGGTGAATAATAATAGCTAACATTTATATAGCACTTCAAAGTTTATAAATTGTCTTGCATGCATTAGACTTGACTTTTTCCTGTTGATTTATGAGCTTATTTTCTACTGTCCTAACTAAATTTTATTTCTCTTGATCTCTTTGATGGTTTTAATCTTTTCTCCTCATATTTCCCCAATACTCATTTTTGTATTACTCTCCTTTTGATGATGGTTCCTCTGAGAGCTAGCTCTCCAAGTTGTCTTAGCCCAGTTGAATGCCAGTCCCTTTTCCTTCAGGCCTAGTGCAGCCCTGCACTCACATGAGCCCCCACCCCTCTCTGAACTAAAGTTCTCTGGCTTTGCCTTATTAGACCAGGCAGAGAACGTCAGCCTTCCTATACCTCTCACTCCTTTGCAAAAGGGTAGGCAGAAAGGGCAATAAAGCTGTGCATACCCTTTGACCCAGCAATCCCACTTTTAGGTCTTTTGCCCAAAGAAATCATGGAAGGGGGAAAGGGACCCACATGTACAAAAATATTTATAGCTGCTCTTTACGTGGTAGCAAGGAATTGGAAGTTGAGGGGGTGCCCATCAATTGGGGAATGGCTGGACAAGTTGTGGTATATGAATACAATGGAATACTATTGTGCTGTAAGAAATGATGAGCAGGAAGAGTTCAGAGAAACCTGGAGGGTCTTACATGAGCTGATGATGAGTGAGATGAGCAGAACCAGAAGAACATTGTACACAGTATCATCAACATTGAGTGTTGACCTACTGTGATGGACTATATTCTTCTCACCAATGCAATGGTACAGAAGAGTTCCAGGGAACTCATGATAGAAGAGGATCTCCAAATCCAAGAAAAAAAAAAGAAAGAAAGAACTGTGGAGTATAGATGCTGATTGAACCATATTATTTCTTTCGTTTTGGGTGCTGTTGGTTTTTTTTTTTCTTTCTATTTTGAGGTTTTGCATCACTGCTCTGATTCTTTCTCTTGTAACAGGATTAATGCAGAAATAGGATCAATGTTATTATGTGTATATATATGTGTGTGTGTATATGTATAGAGATATATAGATATAACCTATATCAGATTACCTGCTGTCTAGGGGAGGGGGGAGGGAGGGGAGGGAGGGAGAAAAATCTGAAATTGTAAAGCATGTATAAACAAAAGTTGAGAACTATCTTTACATGTAACGGAAAAAATAAAATATCTCATAAAAATTAGAATTGGGCAAGTGAAAGCTAATGATTGCATGAGACATCAAGATATAATAAAACAAATTTTAAAAAAAAGGGTAGGCAGAGTAGAGGCATGCTGCTTATTGTCACAGACTGGTGGGGTGAGAACAGTATATGAAGGCAGAAACTACTTAAGCAGCGGCAACAGAAAAATTGATTGGATGGCTCCAGATCAAAAGTTGGAATTTCAATAAAAAAAGTTACAAAGGTTTGAAATACCATAGACTAATCCTCACTCTCCTCCTACAGGTGAATCCATGTATCTGGGGGGCCTAAACTGCGGAATGAGAGAGTGTATGAAAGCAGGGAGAGGAGAGAGGAGATAGCGGGGATTGTGTGGGATAGTTTAGTCAAGTCAGTGGTAAACAATGAAGGGAAATTATCTCTTGTAGATTCTCAGGAAGAATAGAAACTATAAGAGAAAGGATGGAGTAGCAAATGCAAGGATTAAAATAGGAGGAAATAAGGGCTTCCACTCAGTGAATGGTGGGGGTCCCACTGAAGAAGGTTCTGGAGGACTTGATATTCTGTAATGAGAGATGAGGACCTTACAATGGGCCCCACCTGAAAGAAACTGGTGGACAGAGATCAATTCCTCTGAGAGAGGGTTGTGTCTGCATGGACAACATGCTGCTTCAGGAGAAGGGAATTCAGAACTTCAGGAAGTAACTAGCAACCAGAAAGATACTTTAGAAGCTTTAATTTCATGAAGAACATGAAGAAGGAATAAATAAGTTATAAAGACCAAAAACCCAAGAAAAAGAGTTTAGAATAGACAGAAAGGAAAGGGAATTAATAAAGAGAACAAGGTTAAATAAAATCCCGTTTAGAAGAAAAAGAGCAGAAAAAACTAACAAAGGAAGCCAAAATAGAAATTGGGGGTTATTTAAATTAATTATTTAAATGATAGAAAAAAGACTAGAAGAATTGGATAATTAAAAAGAAAGGGAGCAAAACTCACAGAAGAATGTGCTGAAATCATCTTCTAACCAAGAACGGCTTGGAAGGTCAGAAGGAGGGAGCTGCTGTGCTGATATAGCAGTTGAGCCCAACCCCACAGTCACCCTGACACAGATCCAGTCCCAGGAAGGCCTCACCAGAGAAACAGACCCCCAAAGCCTCTGAATCAGCTGAAGCACCAGTGTTGTCTGGAACTAAGCTCATAGTCTGGTGAGTGGGCTGAGCCCTGGGCAGGGGGGAGATTACAGGGGTCTATGCTGGTGCTAAGGCAGAACTTGGATTTTACACCCCTGCTGAGAACCAGGAGGTAGGCTTGAGTAGCAGTGGCCCAGGTGGGGGAGGTGCAAAGGCTCGTTGGAGCTAATAACCACAGCACACAAAGCTGGTTGATTAGCAAGTTGGTCTGGGGTCATATAGGGACCAGGGAATAGGCAGGGTGAGTGAAGAACCTGATTCTCCTTAAATCATACCACCTGGGACTTCTTAAGCTTGGGATACTGCAGCCTGGAAACAGTGCCCCACTTTAAGGAGCTAAAAGTCAAGTAAAAGAAAGGCAAGATAAGCCAAAAGAGAAAGGTAAGGACCATAGAAAATTTCTTCAGTAACAAGGAAGACCAAGGGGCACCCTCAGAGGAAGATGTCAACATCAGGGCCGCTATATCTAAAGCTTCCAAGAAAAATATAAATTGGTCTCAGGCCATAGAGGTGCTCAAAAAGGACTTTGAAGATAAAATTAGAGAGGTAGAGGAAAAAATGGAAAGAGAAATGAGGGTGATGCAGGAAAGACATGAGAAAAAAGTCAACAGCTTGAAAAGTCAAACTGGCCAAATGGAAAAGGAGGTACGAAAGCTCTCTGATGAAAATAATTGCCTAAGAATTAGGATTGAACAAATGGAAGCCAGTGACTTTATGAGAAACCAAGACACAATAAAGCAAATCCAAATGAATTAAAAAAATAGAGGGCGATGTGAAATATTTTCTGGGAAAAATGGCTGACCTGGAAAATAGGTCCAGGAGAGATAATTTGAAAATTATTGGTCTACCTGAAAACCATGATCAAGGAAAGAGCTTAAACATCATCTAAGATATTCTCAGGGAAAATTGCCCTGAAATTTTAGAAGAAGAAGCTAAAATAGAAATTGAAAGAATCCACTGATCACCTCCAGAAAGAGATCCCAAAAGGAAAACTCCTAAGAATATTATAGCCAAATTCCAGAGCTTTCAGGTCAAGGAGAAAATATTGCAAGCTGCCAAAAAGAAGGAATTCAAGTACTGTGGAGCCCCAGTCAGGATAGCACAAGATCTAGCAGCTTCTACATTAAAGGACTGGAGGGCATGGAATATGATATTCCAAAGGGCAAAGGACATGGGATTACAACCAAGAATCACCTACCCAGCAAAACTCAGCATTATCTTTCAGCGGGAAAAATGGAACTTTAATGAAAAAGAAGACTTTCAGATATTTGTGATGAAAAGACCTGAACTGAATGGCAAATTTGACTTTCAAATACAAGACCCTAGAGAACCATAAAAAATTGGAGCCGGGGACATACCTGGGGTCATACAGTGGGCGACTGTCTTGTGTCTGAGGCCAGGTTTTGGCTGGGATCTCCCTGGGTCCAGGGGTGATGATTTGTCCACTGTGTCACTTAGCTAGATGATGACATCTTTAGGGTTAAATTGAGGGGTGAAGGGAATTCACTGGGGGAGGGGGAAGGGCAGAAGTGAAATCCTCCATGAAAGTAACAGGAAAAGGCTTATGGAGATGGGGAAGAGATAGGAGAGGAGCAGGGCAGTAAATGAATTTTACACTCATCAGAAAAGGCTCAAAGACTTTAAACTCATCAGAGCTGCCTCAAGGAGGGACTAACACACACACCCAACTGGGTCGAGTAATCTATTTAATCTGGGCAGTAAATGAGCCTAACACTCATCAAAAATGGCTCAAAGACCTCAATCTCATTAGAATTGGCTCCAGGAGGGAATAATGTACACACTCAATTGGGTGGGGTAATCTCTCTAACCCAGCAGGAAAATAGGAGGGGAAGGGGATAAAGAGAGAGGGGCAAAAGAAAGAAGGGCAGAGTGAGGGAGGGGACAGACAGAAGCAAATCCCTTTTGAAGAGTGATAGGATGAAAGAAGTTGGATAATAGAATAAATATCATGGGGAAGGGAATAGGATGGAAGGGAAACACAACAATAGTAATCATGAAAAAGAGAAAAGGGGGAAAAATTGTACAAAGAATATTTATAGCAACTCTTGGTGGAGGCTAAGAATTGAGAATCAAGGGAATGTCCATCAATTGAGGAATGATGGAAAAGGCTGTGCTATATGATTGTAGTGGAATGGTCTTGTGCTACAGGAAATGACAAACAGGATGATCCCTGAAAAAACCTGGAAGGACTAATGAACATCAATGTATAGTGAAGTGAGCAGAACTGGGAGGACATTGTGCGTAGTGACAGCAGTATTGTTCAGTGAGCAATTGTGAATGACTTAACTACTCTCAGCAGTGTAGTGATCCAAGACAATCCCAAGGAACTAATAAGGAAGCTTCCCATGCACCCCTATAGAAAGAACTGATAAAAAGAACACTTGTGGATTGTACATATATAAACTAGTTGCGATCTTGTGGAGGGGGGAGGAAAGGGAGGGAGGGAGAAAAATTTGGAACTCTAAATCTTATGAAAATGAATGTTGAAAACTACCCTTACATGTAAATGGAAAATAAAATAAATGTTTGTTGCTAAAAAAGTAAAAAAAGAAAAAAAGAAAGGGAAAGGAATCAATTTTATGTAAAACTCCAAAACTAAGGAATAGGAAGACAAAGGGGAAAGGTAGTGTTTAAAGTAAGGGGAAGAGAATCTACAGGAACATGCTTGCCCTTATGTAGAGTAAGCAAAGCAAAGCAAAACAGAACAAAACAAAAAACTACAGGAAAAAAGCATCATCATTTAAAAGGAAGAAGAAAAGAAAAAATCCTAAGTCAGAAAAATGTAATACTAGACACAGATAGAAGTAAATATAAACCTTATTCTCATAACTTTAAATGTAAATGAATTAAACAACCCACTATGAGAGCGACAGATTAGAAAGAAAACAAAACTCCACAATCTGTTGCTTACAAGAAACACACCTAAAAAAGCAAAGCCTCACACAGATTAAAAATGATGGGCTAGAATAAAATGTATCATACATCAGATGAATCCAAAAAAGCAGAAGTTGAAATTATGCTACCAGACAAAGGAAAAACAAAAATTCATAGTTTAAAATAGGGATAAACAAGGAAATAACATTATGCTGAATGGAGCCACAGCAACAAACCAATATAAATATTAAATGTAAATGTTCCAAATACCATAGCATCTTAATGTTAAAGAAAAATGAACTGAATAATAAGAAGACATAAATAGTAACGCAATAATAGTAGAAAATTTTAATGTTTCTCTCTCAGATTTGGAAAAATCTAAAAGATAAAGAAGGAAAATGTAGAATTGCACAAGTTAGTGGAAAATTATTGTAATATATTGTAAGAATGATGACTATGAAGAATACAGAGGAGCATGAAAATGCATATCAACTGAGTCAGAGTGAAGTAAGCAGAAGCAGGAAAATAATATATACAATGATATCAATAATAGAAATATAAAAAACAAATCAATTAAAACTGAATATTGTGGAATTTAATGAATAAATTTGGACCCGAAGAGAATTCATATATCTATGTATGTGTATATACAGAAACACATACATATATACACACATGCACACACACATATATATACATACATATTTATGGTTCTCTCTTTGTAGACATTCTAGACTCTGGGTGAAGAATATTGTTTGTCATTTTAGACCTGATTGCCATATTTCATTTTGTTGAGCTGTTTTTCTCCCTTTAAATCTTTAGTTATAAGGAATTGCTCTCTGGCAGGGTTTTATATTGTGAAATGTAGGTGATGTAAAAACAAAAAAATAATTTTTCAATTAATTTAATTTTTAATTACTTTTAAATTGTTAAGGTTTCTGACCTTAAGAAGCTTATATTCTACTGGGAGGAGATTATACCTAAGATCTTGCAGAAAACAGGACAGGCCATTTAAGGGTCAGTTTGGTACAGTGGAAAAAAGTACTAGATTAAGAATCAAGGAACCTAAGTTCTAATTCTGACTCTGCCATTTATTTCCTGTGTAACCTTGGGCAAGTCACTCCTCTCTGAGCCTTAGTTTCCTTAATTTCTGTAAAATCAAGGGGCTCTACTAGATGACATTGAAGATTCCTTCTAAATTTATAATTTTATGAAAAATTGTCTAGTATTTGTGAATGGAATCATAATGAGTTTGGTTTTGGTTTTAACTATAGTCTAGGCTTCTCTTACAGCTGAAAGCAAGCTCTAACATCTGTTCTTTTAAGCCTTGAATCCTTATATTTCTTGACTCACTTTATATGTAAATCCCTCTGGAAAAAAAAAACCGAAGAAAATGACATCAGTAGGTTAGGCATGCGTTACACAGTGGAAAATGTTGGTCTCTAAGAATCTGAGCTTCATAACTGTGGTATAAAATAGGGAGATGGCCTCGTTCAACAAATGTAGAATTCTTACTCAATTAAATTTTAGCTTAAAAAAAAAAAAAAGGTCAGTGTCTCTGTCCACTCCAATTAAAATATGGGCAGCTACAACATGTGAATAAGCATTGGTGTTTTCCAGGACTCAGAAGTGTGAACAGCCCCTAAAATGAGACAGTAGGTTTTATGTTTCTTTTCTAAACGGGATTTAGCAACTTTGTCTAATCTTGAATTAATGTACCTCTTTATAAACAAAACAACATAAAATAATTCTGAATTATAGTGTTTTGCAACCTTTAAAGAATCATCAATTTCAAATTCCACTAACTGATTAATTTCTATTACATGCATAATTGAAAGCTGGAAGGGACTTTAGGGCTAGATAGTCCAATACCCTCATCTCTCCACTTCATGAATGATCATTTTTATCTTTTGTTTACCATCTTAGGATCATAGAGCTAACACTGAAAGGGAATTTAAAGACCTTCTAGTTTTATCCTCTAATTTTGCACATGAGAAAACTAAGACTAAGGGAGGCATCTACTTCTAATGAGCACCAAATGGCAGATGACTCCGGTGCTGCAGGAGGAGCTGGAGGCCCCCAGGGGCCAAGGTCGGGCCCTCGGTTGAGA
Organism: Dromiciops gliroides; assembly: GCF_019393635.1. Lineage (NCBI taxonomy): Eukaryota > Metazoa > Chordata > Mammalia > Microbiotheria > Microbiotheriidae > Dromiciops > Dromiciops gliroides. The sequence continues at coordinate 144,051,190 of NC_057862.1, forward strand.
CTGGGCTGCAGCCATGGGCCTGAGGAGGAAAGGCTGAAGATAAGGAGTGGGTTCATATCACCAAGGTGGGCCAGCTAGTCAAGGACATGAAGATCAAATCTTTGGAGGAGATCTATTTTTTCTCCCTTCCTATTAAGGAATCTGAGGTCATAGATTTCTTCCTGGGGTCTTCATTGGAGGATGAGGTTCTGAAGACCGTGCTTGTTCCGAAACAAACTAGAGCTGGACAACATACCAGGTTCAAGGCTTTTGTGGCCATTAGCAACTACAATGGCCATGTTGGCTTGGGTGTCAAGTGCTCCGAGGAAGTAGCCACAGCTACTCATGGTGCTATTATTCTGACCAAGCTGTCTATCGTTCCTCTCAGATGTGGCTACTGGGGCAACAAGATTGGCAAGCCTCACACAGTGCCCTGCAAGGTCACTGGGCTCTGTGGATTGGTTTTGGTGTGCCTTATCCCTGACCCTTGGGGTACTGGCATTGTCTCAGCTCCTGTGCCTAAGAAGCTCCTGATGATGGCTGGAATTGATGACTGCTACACTTCTGCAAGGGGCTGTACTGCTGCTCTGGGCAGCTTTGCTAAAGCCACCTTCGATGCCATCTCCAAAACATACAGCTACCTAATCCCAGACCTGTGGAAGGAGACTATGTTTACTAAGTCTCCCTATCAGGAATTCACCGACCATCTTATGAAGACACACTCGGGTGTCTGTCCAGAGGACCCAGGCAGCTGCTGTGGCAACCACATAAGATTTTTTTTTATAAACAATGAATAAACTGAACTATGCCTGCTTTAAAAAAAAGACTAAGGGAGGTTTTCAGTTGCTCAGGCTTCTGTGTATCAAGTTGCAGAGTGAGCCACCTTCATGGCTGTTGGAACAAATTGTTCTCATCTTCCCATTATCAGCAGGGGAAGTCTTCATATGTTTGGAACAGACACTCCCTAACTCAACAATGGGTTTATGGCCTGTTGGTTATCCTCAACTTGCTTTAGCATGTCTGCTGAGATGGTTTTACTAGAGTGTGACTGCCGTGCATGCAACAGCTTCTTGGAGCCACAGGTGAGAGTTACATGCCAGATCGACACCAAAGGTAAATGAGCAGTCCTGAGAAAGGCTTGGTAAGCCTTCACACGAGAGGTGCTAGTCCTTCTTAAACACCCATATACTCGAAAGTCTTACCTAGGATTCATGAGAAACATCAAAACATTAAAATTCTGGGAAATTGTCTGGGCTGGTCTTCAAATACAAGGAAAATTGGTAAATTCACTAAGCAATGAGTCACACCAAAGTCAATTCTTTAACTTTCATGGCCTTGGGAAATTCACTTGACCAAACTTGACCTCAGTTTTCTCATAGAGGTGTTGTACTGGATGGCCTCTGAAGTCCCTTCTAGCACTATGCCTATAATCCCAAGATGATCAAATTCTGAAATTATGATAACTGACCTTGGACCCAGAGAAGAGATAAGGAAATTCGCCATTTTCTTTTCATTCAAAAGATAGGGTGATCAGGAATGGGGACTCTTGTAAACATTACCAGGCCTCAGTGGTTATGTCACTTGGTTTTGTTTAAGAATTTTTCTCTGTCACAACAGAAGTCTAGGGTGGTGGGAAGGTAAAGCAGAGGTACAGAAGAAAATATTCTGACATTAAACGGAGAAAAGGCATCACAGAACTTAAAAAAAAACCATTAGATATCACTTTTAACATGAGACTGTCTTCTAACAGCTCTGGCTCCATTGCACACTGAATCTGATAAATATCATAAGAAGTAATTATTTTCATCTGTCAGTTCATTTGATGAATGTTTATTCATCATCTGTTATATAAAGTCTATTGTAGGGGGCAGCTAGGTGGCACAGTGGATAAAGCACCAGCCCTGGATTCAGAAGGACCTGAGTTCAAATCTGGCCTCAGACATTTGATAGTAAGTGTCTGACCCTGATGGTAAGCTGCGTGATCCTGGGCAAGTCACTTAACCCCCATTGGCCTGCAGAACAAACAAAAACCAAATAAACATACAGACCATTGTGCTAGGTTGCAAGGAAAAGAAGGTACAGTCTCTGCCCTTGAGGAACATGAGTTGTTAGTAACAGCTAATAGCTTCAAAGAGCTTAAAGAAATGTATCAAGAAAAAGTATACGTGCAAGAGTGTATGATAAGTATCCTAAGAGAAGTGTGAACAGAATGCTATGGAATCTCAGAGAAAGAAGTCACATCAGCTTTGGAGAATCAGAAAAGAATTTTTAAAAAGTGGCACTTGACATAGGCCATGAATGAAATGTGGGAAGGATTGGAATAGCAGAAGGGCAGTATAGGGAAAGGGACAGCATGAACAATGACAAAAAAGTGGGGAAGAATAAGATAGTGGGGGAATAAGACAAAATAAGTCATTGTAAAACACATTAGGATGTTGCCCCCCCCCCAAAAAAAGTGCTGCACAAAGTGTTCTTTAGGTCTCAATTTCTTCATCTGTGGGAAGGAGATATGTATTTTAAAGCACTGACTATGCATCAGACAATGTACTAAGCTCTTTACAAATGTTATTTCTTTTTTTTTTTGTGGGACAATGAGGGTTAAGTGACTTGCCCAGGGTCACACAGCTAGTAAGTGTCAAGTGTCTGAGGCTGAATTTGAACTCAGGTCCTCCTGAATCCAGGGCCAGTGCTCTATCCACTGTGCCACCTAGCTGCCCACAATGTTATTGCATTTGATCCTCACAATAGGCCTGTGAGCTAGGTGTTATTGTGACCTCCACTTTACAGTTGAGGAAACTGAGACAAACAGAGGTTAAGTTACTTGCCTAGGGTCACACATCTAATGTCTGAGGCTGAATTTGAATTCAGGATTCCTTGATTCCAGGCCCAATGCTCTATCCACTGTGCCACTTACCTGTTCCCATCCATGTAATGGTATTAATACCAACCCTACTTGTCTCAAACAATTTTCTTGAGTATTAAATAACATAAATATACATAAGAAAGTATTCTGAAAAGTACACACACTATAGACATGAAAAGTACTTGCTAGTGGCTAATTTATACAATAGGGAAAAATAACTAAGTCTCTCGGTCACATTCACTCCTGTGCCCTCCACAGTCTCTAAAATAATTCTGCAGACACATGGGAACTCAATAAATATGTATTGAATGAATTAATGAACAAAGAAAAATAATTAGGAAATCCACAAACTAAGTTTCTTATGTTTCTTTTCTGAAGGGTCATGTTTCTTTCCTCACAGAAGACTCACATACCTTGACCACCTACCTATCTGTAGAGAAAATGATAGCATAGTTTAGCTCTTTTGAGTGAAATTCAATGCATTTTCATGCCAAATGACTGGCCTTGAGAATTAAAGTGTAAAGAGAACCGTATTCAACACAGTTTCTAATTGTTTCTCCTTACTGCAGACATTAGCAACAGCTGGTCTTTCTGGGAGGCATATTCATTTTTCTCTTGGTACCAAAGACTAGAGGCTACATGTTAGGATAAACATCCCACTACTACCATGGGTTACATATTCTGGTGAGGGTCTGCTTTGCTTTTTACCTATTGGGATAAGATATATTGAAATCTCTGCATGAGACTTCCAGGAAAAGTCTTTATGTAAAAGACAAAAAGTGAGAAAGCTGGTTGCAATAGCTATCCTGGGCAGAGACCTTCTGGATTAGCTGCTAATCTTGTCAAAAGAGAGTTTGCAGAATCTCAATGTGTCTTTAGGCCCCAACTAGATGGAATGGACAGTCTTTGCTAAGGAAGCACAATAAACAAATAAAGATATTGCTACTGTAAATTTTGGCTCAGCTTAAGCAATTGCAGAGTAATAAAGAGAGCAAGATTAAGTGGATTAGGTAAAAGATTAGGTAAAGTAGCTATGTTGTGCAGTGATTAAAGTGTTGAACTTGGAGCTGGGAAGACAAATTCAAACTCAGCCTCAGAAACCTGCTATCTGTGTGACCTTGGGCAAGACATTCAATCCCTGTTTGCCTCAGTTCTTCATCTGTAAAATGGAAATAATAATAGCACTTACCTCACAGCAAAAGCACCTACTTCACAGGGTTGTTGGGAGGATAAAGTGAGATGATATTTGTAAAGTCCTTTGCAAACCTTAAAGAATTTTGTTATTATTATTTAAATATTAACAACAATAACATCTGTGAAGGATAGCATAGCAGACCTAAGAAACAGGTAGTTAGCAATGCAAATCTGCCTGGGAAATAGGGATATGGACAATAAATGATATAAGAATTCAAAGAATAGGCCATTAGAATAAACTAGAATAGTCTGGGAATGCCTGGTAAGCAAGTGAGACTTGTGTGAGAGCTTAAAAGCTGGTTGAGCTAGCTTGGAAAGATGGAGACAATGGGAAATAAAATTCCTGGAATTGATGGAGGAGGCTAAAAGGGTTAACAGATAACCTATCAATTGTAGCTAAAAGGGGTTAACAGATAACCCAAGATCAAGAGTATCTAAAAGGGTTAATAGAGAAACTAAGGTTTGTGTTCTTGCTGTAACCAAGAGGGTTTAAGTCCCTATCAACCAATACCATCAACAGAGACAGTAACTAGAGACCATTAACAATTAATATTCCTAGATGACAGGACACCTAGAAACCAGATCTTAAGTAAAGAAATAGCAAAAACACAGAGACCCTCTGGGTCTGACTAGGAACATGTGCAGAAAGGGCCCAATGTGTCCTTAGGTTCACCTTATGATGGGTAAACCTCAAAACACACCTCTAAGGAAAAAGGTACCTGCCTTGGAAATTGTCTTAGGACCCCAGGAAGTCCAAATTAGGTAAGACCTCCCATGAACCTCCCACTAGGAGACTAAGATAATGAGGAGATAATCTACTTTTTCTAACTCTAACTCTAACTCTAACTCTTTTCATCCCCCTATTTGAGACACCTCCATAGTGGTCTCCCTGTGGTCACTCACAATATTTCAATAAAATTTGGGAAACTGAGTCATTGAGTCTTATAATACTTTGGGACAGCTCACCATCAATCTGATCAATTAACACCATCCCTACAACAGAATGAATAGAGGTGATGTGCTGGAGAGGGTTCTAGATTTTCAGTCAGAGGATTGGATTTGCATCCAGATTCTGATAGTGGCTACCTGTGTGACCTTGGAGAAATAATTTTACTCTCAGGTTCTCAATTTCTTGATCTATAAAGAGAAGGGGTTTGACCAGATGACCTCTAAGTTTCCTTTTAGCCTAAACCCTCACGAAGTGGGGACAATTTAGGCAAAGGCACAATGAGGAAAGGAACATTGTCTATTTAGAAAAAAGTGAGGTGGGGCAGCTAGGTGGCACAGTGGATAAAGCACCGGCCCTGGATTCAGGAGTGCCTGAGTTCAAATCCGGCCTCAGACACTTAACACTTACTAGTTGTGTGACCCTGGGCAAGTCACTTAACCCCAACTGCCTCACCAAAAAAAAAAAAAAAAAAAGAAAAAGAAAAAAGTGAGGAGATAAACCTGCCTAGAGAAATCAGTCAGTCGACAGATATTTATTGATTGCTTATTATATGCCATGGATTGTGCTAAACACTGGGATTACCAAAAAAAAAATCTTGTCCTCAAAGAGAGTCCATTCCAGCAGGGGAAACAACATGTAAAAAAAACTAGGTACATACAAGTTAGATCCACACTAGATGATGGCCTTTGATGAAGAGCTCTGGGAGATAAAACACACTTTTAGATACTTAATTCCACTAAGGGGTGTGGGATTATAAGGAGCCATTCACATTCCTTTTCTTTTTATCATCATTAACTTCTTTGGAGACCATGGTATACAAGTTTAGTTTGTGGACACAATAGAAATTTTCTCCCTAAAAAGAAGTTACAGGACCACAGATTTAGAGCTGGAAAGACAGAAAAGAGGAAACCTAGGGCTGTGATCTTAAGAAATGTAACCTGAATGGTTTTTCAGGAGAGGCAACATAACATAAGAGAGTGAAGAAAAGTTAGGTTCACATCACACCTTCATGTAGGACTACCCCAGCCTGTTTCTACATCTATAATTTGGGATAACAATACCAGTAATTGTACTTACTTTCCAAGGTCATCCTGAAGCCAATGTGATAACAGATGCAAAATACTTTGCAGTCTTTAAAGCCTTATGCCATTGTCAGTTTTTCTTATTAAGACTGGCTATTTAATTTAGGAATATCCAAACTAAATTCCACCCGCCATCCCCCAACCCCTACCTACTCCAATGATTATTTGTTAGCTTCTTATTTGTTTGAGCTTGGAAATTTGTCATTCCTCCCCCAAATAGTTTGCTTCTGTAGACAATGTACCGCTTTCACATTTCTATTTTAAAGTTGCTCATGCATCTGTAAGAAGATGGGAGTGTTATGTAATACATACCATTTTTGTCAAAACCTCCTCTCACCCCATTGCCTGATACAGGAAGAAGTTACTGGTGTGAAATGTGCTGTTTTTTGAGTTGAGGGTGGTGTATATGCAGATGAATTTCATACCTCACATTTATAAATGGGCCCATTATTAAAAGACTATAGACACTGTGTGAAAGAAAAAGATTAAATTCACCTTCATCCCGTCACTGAATTTCAGCAACTCGTGTACAAATATAACCTAATGCTTGGTCCCTTGCTTTTAACCTATCTTTTAAAATGATACCCTAGAGGGAATCACACAGATTGATCAACTGAAAATATAATAAGAAAAGGAAGAGGAGAGAAAATATTTTTACTTCTAACAGGTCAAATTTAATGTTAAAGTGTCTTAGTACATTAGTGGCTTGTCATTTGGACTATTTCAGCTTATAAATGAAATCTATAAAAGTCACAGGGGATTTTAGTAAGGGAAAGTCTCTTCAGAAAAAAAAAAGTGTCCTCTAGATATCTGTTGAATAAGACTTCAACTTAAGAAGTTCTGGAAAAGCTGGTTAGCTTTCTTGATCTAATTTCATTATAATCCTGTTTAGAGTAAGGCCAGAGTCATAGCCATATTGGGCCATTTGGAGCATTGCCCTAACTAGGGACACTTGGGTGCCTAGGTGGAAAATTTGTTTCTTTCATCCTGTTACATATGATGTGGTTAGAGAGATGGTCAATATTGTAGTAATATGAGGGACTAGTTATATTGACTCTGGCATCAATGTGATGTTGTAGTCACTCTATGCATCCCTACACCTTCATTTTGGGGTTATACCAACAGAGGAAAAGGAGGGTGACAGAGACAGACAGACAGACAGGCAGACAGAGAGACAGAGACAGAGACAGAGAGACAGACAGAGAGATCCTAGCTGTCTTCTGCCACTAGCTAACTGAGCTGTCAATCATCACATAAGGTAGCCATCAGAAGAAACTAGCCAGTTCATATGCAAAAAGATATTTTTTAAAAAGCTTCTAGTAACTGAACTAGGGGATGGGGAGAGGGACATTTATCAAATCATATGTTAAATATACCATAAAAGCTTTCTAATTAAAAATCCTAAGGTGAATCTTTTTTGTAAAAAGAATTTTAATTCCTCTTCCTATTATTTCTTTTTGAATTTCCAGATTTTTATATCTTGGATTTGTCTAAAGTAGAGTACAGTATTTCTTTTGAATAATAAGATGGAGAAGTGATCTCCCAGCATGAAAGGAGCAAGCTTTCCACACATAGTCATACTGTATATTTCTTGTCTTTATCACTGGACAAACTCCACAAAGACATCTACTAGATTTTAATATATTTTGAAGGTACTACCATAGCACCTAGGCTATTTGTTCTCATTCTTGATATATAACTTTTGTTTTTCTTGTTTAGTTGTTTCAGTTGTGTCCAACTTTCTGTGACCACATTTGGAATTACTAGAATTATTTGCCATTTCCTTCTCCAGCTCATTTTACAGGTGAGGAATGGAGTCAAGCCAGATTAAATGACTTACCCAGGGTTACACAGCCAGTAAGTGTCTGAGGCCAGATTTGAACTCATGAAAGAGTCTTCCTGATTTCAAGCCCAGTGCTCTATACACTGTGCCACCTAGATGCTACTGCTACATAATTAACCCATTTCTTTTTCTGATCCTTAGAGCTTCTTTCTATTCAACATTTGTTCCTTTTTACTTTTACATTACTTACAGATTCAATTATTCCAAGATCATAGTAGTCTGTGATTCCATGCCAGATAATATTACAGGATGAATACATGCCTAGTACAAAGTAAGTACTCAATAAATGTGGATTGATGCATCAAAAGAATGGAATTTTGTGACAGAAAACAGTTTGGGATTATTAATAGCATTAAAAAATATTTATAGTAATTTCTCCAAATTGATACATCCTGATCAACTCTTACTCAATTCTGAGCCCAGCTCACTATACTATATGTCTACTGGTAGCACTTGTCATAGAGGCACTATACATCTTAGGCATTAGAGAGCTGTACTGATGGACCAACCTAGTGTCTATTTAGCTGCATATTATAGTACAAATGCAACTCAATCACAAAAAATAATTTTGGATATATAGATATATTATCTTTGTTAATATTTTATTTGAAACATTTCCATTAATATCCTTTAATGGTGTTGGACTATAGTTTCCTCTCCCTGAATTATCCTTTCCTGATTTGACAATTATAACCTTATTTGTCTCATAAGAGGAGTTTAGTAAAGCATTTTTTTATTACTAACAAAGTTTTCTAAGGCCTAATTGTACAAAAATAATTATAGCAACCCTTTTTTTGTGGTGGCTAAGAATTGGAAATCAAAGAAATGCCCATCAATTGGAGAATGGCTAAATAAATTAAGTTATATGATTGTGCTATAAGAAATGACAAGCAGGATGATTTCAGAAAGGCTTGGAAAGACTTTTATGAACTGATGTATAGTGAAGTTCACTACTGAATTGTGAATGTTGTGCACAGTGATAGCAATATTGTTCAATGAAGAACTATTCTCAGAAATATAATATCCAAGACAATCCCAAAGGACTAATGATAAAGCATACTCTCCACCTCCAAAAAAAGAATTGATAGTGATTGAACACAGACCAAAGCATGCTATTTTCCACTTTCTTTCATTTTTTCTTTTATTTTAGTTTTCTTATACAAAATTACTAATATGGTAATGTTTTACATAATTGTACATGTATAAGCTATATTTGATTGCTCACTGTCTCAGGGAGGGAGGAAGGGAAGGAAGGAATGAATTTGGAACACAAAACTTTAAATAAAATGTTTATTATCAAACAAGAAAAAAAGTTCTCATAAAGAGATTAATTAATCCTTAGTTTGAATAATTTACTTAAAAATCACCTGGTCCAGAAGATTTTTCTTTGGGAGTTTCTAGCTTTCTCAAGTTTTCCTTCTAACATAGGGCTGTTTATGATTTTTTCCTGTTTCAATAATTGGAACATTTTATATTTTATGTATATTCATCCATTTACTTTAAGTTCTCAGTTTGAATAGCAGATAATTGGATGTAGCAGTTTCTGATAATTTTCTTTATTTCCATCCTATTTTTTGTACATTTATTATTCTCAGTTTTGGTACCATTCTCAATTTAAATTCCTCATGATGATAATTGTGTTAGTCTTTTAAAAAGAATTTTGGTTTTTAATTTTATTTATCCTTAGACTTCCACAATTTCTTCTGATGTCTTTAATTAATCAGTCAATTATTCAATATTTATTAAATGTATACTTGTGTCAGGCACTATGCTAAGTTCTGGGATACAAAAAGAAGCAGAAGACATTCATAAAATGTAGAGTTTCTTCTTTTTAAAATTATGTGCTCAATTCACTTATCCCCCCTTTTGCTCATTTAAAAAAATATATTTCCAGATATAAATATTTTATTCTAAGGACTGCTGTAGCTACTTCACCTACATTTTGGAATATTGTCTTTATTATTATTATTTTCTTTAAAAATTGTTTCATTTGTTTCTATTCTATTTGTCATATTATTACTTAATCTTGATTTAGGCCTGTATCTTTTGGTTGTAATTCCCAGAATAATCGTTATTTTTATTGCTTGGTGGTAAGATATTTATGAATTCTTTATAGCCACAAGCATTTTTATAAAGAAAACAATGTTGAAAAAGCAAGTTTTAAAAAAAATATTTGTATTCAGTAATCAACCGTATATCAAAAATACACTCACAAAATTATGTCAGATCTATAAATGTTCTTAGAAATGTTTCCATTATGTTTTTCAAATTCTAAGAAATATTAGTCATTTATTATTATTATTGTATTGCTATTTTAATTTTGTTTATTTTGAACTTAAACACAAAATACAAAAAAATCATTTCACTATTAAGATATTTTTGCATTTACTACCTATGTTACCTTCTTTGATAATTTCATAATCCAGCTATTTCTATAGTCCCTTTTAGCTCTAAATCTTTGATACCATGAGCATTTCATTTAGCTTTTTCCTTTAATATGTGGACTCTATGGCACTTGGCTCACATATTTTTAATACTGATATTATTCCATTACCTATGGTGCCTTTAAGTGCCTTTATGTTTCACTTTTTCTCTCTTGACAACTTCTATTTTTATTGTTGATTTATCTAAAATTATGCTTTAAATGATCATTTTTCTATTTGCTTGAACCATAACCAAATTTTATTCTGTCCCATAATTTAAAATGTATTGGTCTTTATGTTTTAAGCATATTTCTATCCTTACATTGTTGGGTTTTGATTTCTAATCCAGGCAGGAACTTTCTTACTTTTATGTGAAAGTTTAGCCCATTAATATTCAAGGTTAAAATGATCATTTTTCCCCTCAATAAAAATAATTTTTAAAAATACAAGTAGTAAGTCCTTAAGTTTTTGTTGTTGTTGTTGTTGTTGTTGGTAGTGTTTGGGTTTTTTTGTTAGTTTTTTGCTTTTTTGCTTTTTTTTTGTTTTTTTTTTTTTTTGTGAGGCAATTGGGGTTAAGTGACTTTCCCAGGGTCACACAGCTAGTAAGTGTCAAGTGTTTGATGGTAGATTTGAACTCAGGTCCTCCTGACTCCAGGGCTGGTGCTCTATCCACTGTGCCACCTAGCTGCCCCAGTGGTGGCGTTTTAAAGGACCCCATTTTAATTTCTATTGTTCCAACAACATTGTTCCTTCCTAGATCCTATGGCATTTAAAATTATATGTGGTCACCTTATTTCTGTCCCAAGTTTAGGGAAAATTAGCTGGGGTTTCTACTGTATTTGTAACTTATAAATTAGAAGCTTTAGCACCAGTTTGGGGGCATTAAACATTTCTTAAAGCATACCAAATATTAGTAAAGAGAGATTTTGGCTCAGAAAGTTAAGAAGCCTATCTATCCTAGAGGAGAGATCAGAGCTTAGCACCTGACCTCCTTCCTTCTCCAAGTCCCCTACCACGAGCCTGTTTGAAAGCATCTCTGAGAGTGGAAGCTTCCTCTGGGTCTGGAGGAGAGGCAGCCCTTCCACACTGCTCATAGCTAATTGGCTAGCATCATTCAAGTCAATTGGTTTACTGGACTTGAGGGTGGTCCATGAGAAGAACTGCTGAGGTCAGAGTTCAGAGAACACACCCCCTGAGGGCCATGCTCTCAGGTAGGTGTGGTTTCAATCCAGTCAATTTAGGTGAGTTAATCAGCAAAGTAAATCCAATCAATCTTAATATTATCCTCTTGAGGGGAACTCTGGGCATCCCCAAACCCATTATTTTCTCACAATCCCTAGCTGTGGCCTAAAAAAAAATCAGAGCTACTTACTTGTGTCTTTTTAAATAAAAAAATATAATCCCAGTCTCCCCACAAAGATATCCTTCTGACTTCAAACTGAGATTCTTTGATTATACATTTATCGTATTTTTTCTCCAAACATAGCTATTGCCCAATCTAAATGAGAATGTAATTAAATCCCTCACATACCCTTTGTTTGAATGACCTCTGTCTGTGAAAAATCTCTTTAAAATAGTTTACCCTTCTTCCCACTCCATGCTTCTTTTTATACTTCTTCAGAGGCTTCATCTATAGATTTTCTTTCCTTTTTGTTTGTAAGACCTTCAACTCAGGTTACCCATTTCCAAAATCATTAATGTAGGTAGGAAGGCAACTAAGTGGCATGGTGGGTAGAGCACTGGCCCTGAAGTCAGGAGGACCTGAGTTCAAATCTCACCTCAAACACTTACTAGTTGTGTGGCCCTGGGCAAGTTACTTAACACTAGTTTCCTTAAAACATTTGCATTTGGGGTCATCTCCAGCGATCTTCATGTATTTCTTGCCACTTGTCCCAGATGACTCTGGAGGAGAAAGTGAAGTTGGTGACTTTTCACAGCACTCCCTCACTTAAATCAATTCACTGCAAGTCATGGCATCACCTCCTGATGTTATGGTCCTCTTGGAGAATGAAGGACAAACAACAACAACAACAACAATGCAGGTAGGAGGTAACAAAGTACAGTAAAATAAATAAGATCTCCTCCAAATAACCTTATCATTCTGGTTCTCATTCTCCATGTTTCACAAAGTGAGGGAGTTAGATGACCATTTCAAATGTCTCCTCCCACAGTAAGTCTATTTGTTTTATATTGTGGTTATTTTAGTATAAACCCCTATACCTCTACTGATGAGCCCTTTCATATAAGATCCGTTAAGCAAAACTAACTGCATCTGATTCTCTATGCAACATCATCTCTTCTCTAGTACCAGGACTTATCATTAAAATGAATAAAAATTTGGCTTCCTTTGAATGTTCTTTCCATTTATATTATCATAGTCATTATGTGTATCATTATGTTGGTTTTGTATACTTCATTCAGAACTAGTTCTTACACATTTTCTCATTTTTTCCTAATTCTTCATATTCATTGTTTCTTATTTTTAGTCCATTACATTTTTACAACATAATTTGTTCAGCCATTGCCCAGTTAATGGATAGACACTTTATTTCCAGTTTTTTTTATTTTTTTGTTAACACAATAGGCACTGATAGAAATATTGTGATACATATTAGGCCTTTCTGATTCTGTCTTTCTGTAGATCTACATCCAGTAGTGGAATGGCTAGGTCAAAGTGCAGAATATTTTATTGATATTTCTATTTTATTAAATTTGTTTTCCTCCCCTCTAAGTTTTGCTATCTGATCAGTCTTTTTTTTTTTTTGAGGCAATTGTGGTTAAGTAACTTGCCTAGGGCCACACAGCTAGTAAGTATTAAGTGTCTGAGGCTGGACTTGAACTCAGGTACTCCTGACTCCAGGGCCGGTGCTCTATCCACTGTGCCACCTATCTGCCCCCTGATCAGGCTTCATGGATTTTACCTATAAATGTTCTCTCTTTGTTTTCTTAATGATCCACATAGAAAATGAGACTTCTAAAACCAAACCAAACCAAACACAAATAGTCTCCTTCTTTCTACAGAGAAAAAATGAGTGTGATTCAGGATTTCCCCATACCTACCTCCATTTCCCCACCTTTTTGTCAGAATGACAATCAACTGTGGAATTACGTTCCAGGAAATATTGATTCACTTCTACCTCCCTACATCTTCTATCTTTTAGAATGTTTATATCTGATCCCTGTCATGGACATTGCTCATAAATGTTTGCTCTTTTTACTCAATGATTGTCATCTGAGACTTTTTAAAAGACAGGAGGCTTGTCTTGTCTTTGAAATATGCAAACACTAATAATTGTTAACTTTTATTTATTATGTTTTTAAACCTTTCTTAAGTTTCTTTTGTTTGACAAATTTTATTGTCAATATTCTGCTAACTATGACCTTAATGGAAATGATTCAAATTCTTTCCTCTGAAAATCCACTTTTTTTCCATTGAGGATTAAGTTCACTTTTTCAGAGTGTGTTAATTTGGGGAGCATAAATTAATATCATTTTCATAAGATCATCTTACAGTACTTTTTCATTTCTTGTGATTTTTAAATAATATTACAATATTCAGACCATCCCCTTTTATTGTGCCCCTTATGCCCTTATAAATGTCTTTGTTTAATGTTGATTCTCTGCAATGTGGTAACCCATCTTTCTTGGTGAGCTAAGTTTGTGATTCTTCTAATAGTGTCCTGTGTAATCAATTGATCTATATTTTCTCCATTTCTAAAACTTCTGGGCAATTTTCTTGTATTTTTCCCTGAAGTATAGTACTCTGAATTTTTGTTTCATCCTGATTGGCAAAATTTTCAGATTGTCTCTCTTTGTTCAACCATCATAATCAATTCCTTTGGTTTGTAGAGGTCTTATGGGTTCTCCTAATTTTGCTGTCTTTTGACTTTGGTCTAATATTTCTTGTTGAGATTGGTGTATGTTGGCTCTTTATTTATTTTTCAGAGTGATTACTTTTTATTAAAATGAATCTTCATGGCCACTCCTAACCTTTCTTTTCAGAAAGAGATGGAATAGTGGCCAGAATGAGTGCTAATCCTAGAATAAGGTAGGCCTGTGTTCTAATTTGGCCTTGTATTTCTTAACAATGTGACCCTGGACAAGTGACTTAATCTCTGCCTGCCTCAGTTTCATCATATGTAAAATGGGGATAATGATAGTATTTAGCTCCCAGGGTTGTTGTAAGGATCAAATGAGATAATATAGATGAAGTTCTTTGCATATCTTAAAGTGTTATGTACATGATATTTTATTATTAGCTCTTTGTCTTTTGAAAGTATATTCTGGGGCAGCTAAGTGGTGCAGTGGATAGAGCACCACCCTTGGAGTCAGGAGTACCTGAGTTCAAATCTGGCCTCAGACACTTGACACTAGCTGTGTGACCCTGGGCAAGTCACTTAACCTCAATTGCCTCACCAAAAAAAAAGTATATTCTGCCTATTATCTTTTTGGATTCTCACAAGGATTCTATGAGGTTGGCAGTATAAATATCTAGAGAGAATTTTATCTGAAAAAAATCTTCCTGAGGTGCCAGAATTTCCTCAATCATAAAATGGGGATAATACAGTACCTACCTCACAGAGAGGTTGTGAGGATCAAATGAAATAACATTTATCAAGTGCTTAGCACGGTACCTGTCACATAGTAGGTGCTATATAAATGCTTGTACCCTTACACAGAAATACATATATGTATTGCTGTTCTTCATTCTTCAAAAGGATATAAACATATACACATATATGTGTGTCTCTATGTATAGACACACACAATACATACACATATCCAAACATCTGCTGGACATCCTTCTAGAGATGAAATTCTCTGTACCACCTGGCTTGGTCTTAGTACTGCAGCCCTAATTTCTCAACAGCTCACACTGGAAGCCTTTTCAGTTTGGTAAAAGCTGACTGAGCTGGTGGTCTATCTCCATAGTCTTTGAGAATTAAGGGTTACCCCCATGTCACAAATGAATCATTGTAGTAAGTCTCCTACAGAGGAAATTAAGTATACACAGAAA